>NW_024422824.1:0-4392 GCF_014898765.1 Herpailurus yagouaroundi | reverse complement strand
AGGCTCTGAGCCATCAGCCCAGAGCCTGATGTGGGGCTCGAACTCACAGACCGCGAGATCGTGACCTGGCTGAAGTCGGACGCTTAACCGACTGCGCCACCCAGGCGCCCCTGAAGGAGATCTTAATACAAGACTGGTTCTTTTCTTTTTTTTTTTTTTTTTTAATTTTTTTTTTCAACGTTTATTTATTTTTGGGACAGAGAGAGACAGAGCATGAAAGGGGGAGGGGCAGAGAGAGAGGGAGAAACAGAATCGGAAACAGGCTCCAGGCTCTGAGCCATCAGCCAGAGCCCGACGCGGGGCTCGAACTCACGGACCGCGAGATCGTGACCTGGCTGAAGTCGGACGCTTAACCGACTGCGCCACCCAGGCGCCCCCAAGACTGGTTCTTAATACAATCTACCAGCTCGGGACTCCCAACAATCCTCAGCACAACATGCAAGGGCCATCCAACCCCCCACCCACCCCCCCCGCCCACACACAAGCGCAAACCTACACACTCCCCAACTTCACACACAAAAACTCCATGCTCGTACAAACATTCACGTTATTCACAATACCGATGCGCACTTACACAGTTTCCACCACCTTGAAGACACTCACACACTCAGAATCTACATATAGAAACTGCGATGGGGATGAGTTTGGTGACAATGGCAAGTATCACCTGCACCTCTTTTCAGGGAAGGCCCTGTGTCCCCCGCTGGCAAGGGTGCCTTCGGGAGGCAGTGTCGACTCCCGGCTCCTTCAGGGACTGCCCAGCTACACACGGTGGCCTCACCACGGGGCATCCCCTTTCCAGGAAGGCATATGTCCCACGGGTTGATGGCGGCCTGGCCGGATTCCTCCAACTGAGGACAGACAGCTCTCAAAGAGAGTTCGGTGGGGGAAGCACAGGCTGTGTTGGAGTCTGGGGGAGACATCAATGGGTCCAATCCTGCTTTCTGTTTCTTCCCTCACAGGTGCTGTTTAGTAAACATCCTGTTCCCTAAACTCCGTGTTCAGGTCTGTTTTCTGAAGAATCCAAGCTACAAGAAGTATTTACCAAGCACGGTAAGGACTCCTCTTCTGGCTCTTACTTTCCAGTGGAGAAAACAGATGCTAAACACAGAGCTGCATCACGGACACGGACACGGACACACACGCACAGCCTTAGCCAATGTCCAGTCAGCACTTTGACCAAAAACTCTGATCTCTGCACATGGGAGGAGGAGAGGCTATAAGCACCGATATACAACTTATTAACAACCGGTTACTGTTTCTAATTTTGTTTCTGGGGCGCTCCCAAGGAAGAGGCCTTGAGCTTCCTTAAACGCTGCATTTCTAACCAGGGTGCACCATGGACACGTTTGTCGTTTAAAGCGTGAGTGAGCCTCGGGAAGGAGCTAGACCGCTGACCTCCAAGCTGACATTCTCTCAGGGTCCCTAACCAGGAGCAGCCACAGGAGCAGGGTCTGGCGGAGGGATGAGGGTGGCGGAATTCATCCCCTGACTTGCTCCCTCCTCCTCTCCCAGCAGAGCCAAAGCCTGCCTCCAGCCCCGTCCTGATTCCCATCCTCTCCCTGCTCTGTTCCTAGTCCCACTGACCCCGCTCTGCTTTTCCCAGTCTCTGCAGGCTGTAAGCCCTTGGACGCGCAGCTCCTACAGCAGACATCAGAGCAGCCTCCTTTCTGGAGCCACCTTTTGGGTGTCCTCAGACCCACTCCTGTGTTGCTGCAGGGCTCCTGAGCCCCCAAAGCCCAGTGTGGATGAGAGCGTTCAGCTCCTTTATCCCCACCAACTGCTGCGAAGTAGAAGGGGTGGGAGCTCCTAATGGCCTGGCCAAAGGGGCCGCTCCGTGCGGAACAGAGGATCCCTTCTGCCCAGGGAGAGATGGGGGAACACAGGGTACGTGCCGTAACGTACACTCCAAAACACCAGTGGCCCCAGAACAACCAGCTGTGATCGGCCTCAGCCATTCCAGACATTTCCATCCATTCCACGTGAGTGGGGCGTTTTCAGTGCTGGTTGGGGATATCGAGAGACTCCTGTTCTTCTCCCCTAAAGCTCAGGGTCTACGTCTTCCCCTATCAAAAACAAAACAAATTAAAGAAACCCAAGAACATCTACCTTGCATGTGTTACATCGTGTTCGTTTTAGAACATAAAATGTTTTAAAATACAAAAAACAGGCAAAGGTCCATTTTGCCAACAAAACACAATGCAATTAACATACCGTACTGTCCCTTTATTGGGGATAGGTTACAAAGGAGGCAGGGAGAGCCACTAGGAATCCGCTAGTGCTAAGAGAGGTGGTACTGGGGCATTCAAGAAGGTGACGTCGGCACCTTTTGCTGGAGGGAGATCCACCATGAGGGAGAACAGGCCAGTAGGAGACTCCCCATAAGGAAGGCCCAGAAAGGCTTGGGTGGGTCCAAGGGAGAGGGTCCAAGGGGAGAGGCAGGAGGCAGCTGTGTATGTGGTCAGCTGGTGGCCATATTGATGGAACCTTCTGGTGGGTCTGCAGGTCCATGTGGACGGAGAAAAAGAGCATCAGGTCATCCCATCAGAGAAACATGAAGCTCAGATAAGCTTCCCAGGACTAGGAGCATCCTGAACCTTCAGAAAAGAAAAGAGAGCATACCCTAAAGGGTTCTGGAACATCACAGCCATACCTACCCAGAGCACAACATCCCAGTCTCTCCGGGTCTCAGCCCCCAGCCCTTCTGCAGGGACAAAGCCTCCCAACTCCAGCCTTGTCAGTTCCATGACACCCCCACCCCGCCCCCAGAGGTCCTGCCAAGCACCGAGGACTCAGGCTTCCACTGAGATGAGCTGGTTGAGAACTAGTGACATGGCTGAGCAGCACGATCGCCAAAATCCCCCACCACCTGGGGCAGCTGCTCTCGCAGATACAGATTTCTACAGACCGTCACCACCTGGAACCCACGTGGAGGGTGTCCTTGCCTCCCAGCCATGCCCCAGAAGAGACAGCAGTGCCCGTAGCTGCCCGGCTGACTTGCGGGGGTTGCCCGGGAGAGCAGACCTTCCGACCTCCCGTCCAGGAATCCCCATCACACCAACAACACGCTGGTGAAGGTTCTGCACCGACAGCCATCGATGCCCACCAGGCCATCCCACTTGGGACCCAGATGCCAGGACCGCAGGTGCTGAAGGAGTCTCCACCCACCTAACAGACACCTCCAAACCTACCTGCACATCACCAATGTTTACAGGGATGCTTTGGCCCTAACCGGTGGGCCAACCTGATTAGGAGTGACACAACCGTTCAGAATGACCAGGCTCGGTGCACACACACAAGGGCCCACAGCTCCGGAAGCTCCACTCACAATTCACAGAGTCACCCCCCCCCACACACACACACCCAACGATGCCCTAATATGCTTGGTTCACCCATCCATCCATCCATCCATCCATCCATCCACACAAACCGGTGGTGTGCTCCTAAATGCTCAAGAAAATGCTCCCGGAGAAAGGAGGGAAAGGCTTCCTTTGTGGCTTTTACCTAACATTCGCAGCTTGACCCCTTCAAGCGACCCGCCTGCTGACACTAAACACAGAACTAGGAACAGATGCGCACCACTCACCATCCCGAGTCGGCACAAGTCACTTCCAGCACACCCCAACACTTCACACAAGCCCACATCACGAGGGCACATCAAACACCCCCCCACCCCCGACGCCAGGAACGAGTCACGGACTTGCCCTCTACACACCAACACACAACTCCACTATCCGAAGAAATGCCCTTGGAATGCTCCTAAAACCTTCACGCCTTGCGAACAACTTGGATAATTCCTGTAGCCGGTGAGGGATAGATACACAGCTGCCGACGATCAGGAAAAGAAACCGAACCACGAACCACGTGGTCCTCCGACGCTGTCCGAATAACACACAGCACGCCACACACCGAAACTAACACACGCAGGCGCCGGTCCAAGCCCTGCCCCCATGCACATGCGCCTAATCCTTCCAAGTCTGCGGTGACTCGCACCAGCCCCCGAGTCGGAGGGGGAAACAACCGCACGTGCCACGTTCCCCAAAGTCCCCACACCTAACCGCCGACTCGCCGAGGAGCTAGGCACTCCCCGTCCACACACGCCTCTCCGCCCGCGCTCACACACCGGCTTGGCCCCTTCATCACAAACGCCCCGAGACCGCACTACCCCACACGTGCGAACACACGTGCCACACTCCCAGCGGACAAGCTCCTGCGGCCCCACCTGTGCTCCGCTGGCCTGGCGGCCCCGCGCCCTCGGAGGGGAACCGCGACGGCCCCTCGCCCCCCGCCCACCGCACCCTCCAGGCCCCCGAAGCACGCCCGCCGGGACGCAAATCCAGACGCGCGGCGCCCGGGACCCCGCTGCCCACGCCGACACGCCCAAGAACCCGC
>NW_024422823.1:0-3507 GCF_014898765.1 Herpailurus yagouaroundi | reverse complement strand
CCACCAAGGTTAGAGTGATGATAGTCAGGTTTCCAGCGACACTTAATGTGTATGTGATAAATAAGAAGAGGAAAATCACAATCTGAAGGTCAGGATCATCAGAAAGGCCAAGCAGGACAAACTCTGTGATCACTGTGTAGTTCATTTCTCCTCTCTGTTTCTCCTTTTTCTTCTCTTAAAGATATTTAGGTGGCAAGAGTATTAAAGGGAGGAGATGAAAAGTATAATTCATGATGATCAATATCACCATCATTGATATAATTCTAAAGTATATTCTATAATCCATGTATGATATTTTCTATTGAACTCTCTTGTTTGCATTTGGTTTTCATACACATGTGTGAGTTCTGCTTTATTTACTAGTTTTCTTATTTGAAATGGAGCAGGGGAAGTTTGGAAATCTTCATACAGTAACTCACATCATTGAGAGGTGATAAATGATATCAGTGCTCCTTGCTTTGTCCAATTTATGCAAATCATTACATTTTTGTTAAAAATTTTAAATATGAATTTTCTTTCTTTTCTGTTATGTATTTATTAGATATACCACCCCTTAAAAATGGAAATGAATGCCCTTAATTCCATCACAAGGTAAAAGTGAAATTTAGAAGACTAAAATAACAACCATTATACTTTTTATGATATAAGAAATGAATTAATGAGTTTCTTAGCATGTTATTTAATTATTAATTTTTAGATGTTAATATTTTGGGAGATAGCTGTCAAGGTAATAGGGAATGTTGTATACATATTATATAGTAGTATATTATGTATGTTTTCTATATGAGAGTAAATACCCTATTTTTTTATATAACAAATAGAGAACATATTCACTTACTTATTGGTTAGTCTTGTAATTTCATCAAAATCATCAATGTTTGACATCTTCTGCTATATGCCAGTAATGTATATATTGAACTTTTTTTTTTTTTTTGAGCTTAAAGGGACATACAGTATTTATCTAGTTTTTATTTTACACGGAAGCACAAATCGGGAAAGTAGCTGATTGCTTCAGATCTTAAAGCTCTGTCTCTGAGATTGTTACCCAATGCATTTTCCATTTGAACATCCTTTTTCTTAGATATTAGCTTTATGAAAAAATGTTTGATTCTTTTGTAATTCTGCCCCACACTTATCTTTTACATGAGACCATTGATCTATAAGTATATTTCAGAAAAATATAGGAAAATGTCTTTTATTCATACTAACCTATTCAGTTAATTCTCAGCTGTGCTGGATATGCTATGCTGTAGATTTTGTTTCCCCAAATTATGAAAGTTACCTCCTTTAAATTTTAAACAAATGTGTGCTGTGAGGAGTAGAATGCACCTCATTGCTTCTCTGTCAGACTGTAGCAAAGTTCACTAAAATCAAATCTGATTTGCTTTGTCTCCATTTTATGATGGCTCAGAGGAAATACTTCAGGATATAAAAATGGAATGTCAGAAACCTTAAAACAATGTAGAAATAATATGACAATCCTCTTCAATAATGTTGATATAAAAACTTAAGAAAGCAATAATTAGAGAACTGAGTGGGATATAGCATCATATATGGTGATGCTGAGGACAGATTCTTAAGATTGACTTCCCTCTAGTTTCACTTATAGCTCAAATTTTCCAAGTCTACTTGTTTTTGACCTCAAAAGAGGGTTTTGTTCATTGATCTCCTGGGAACAAGGCCAAGTCCAGGTCAGATCTGTGCTATATGGGAGACCATGAGGGATTTCTGGAAGCCTTGCATTTCTCAGTAGCCTTTTAGCTCTTCTCTATGGTGAATCTCCCTTGAGAATGGTTATGTTCACCTTCGTATCCCACAGAGAACCTGAAATGTTGTCTTCTATAAAATAATTACTTCCATTAACCACAATTACCTAATATTTCATGAGTAATAAAAACAGTTGTGAAACTGACTTTCTTACAAAAATAAAATTGAGAATCTAATTTATATTTAAGCTTCTGGAAATACAAAGTTTTTAACATATACCCTTTTTGTTATTGTTTATCCTTAGGCTCTGTTAGTGGTGAGGCACTGAGAACTAAGGCCATTTCATAATTCTAAATTAAATAATAACTATTAAAATGCACAGATTATGTTCACATTTTAATGTTAATTACATAGGTTAATTTAATCCTGAGTACATATAGCAATATTTACTTCTAATACCAATTTGCCCATCTTATTTTTCATCTTAGCCTTTACGTTTATTTATCACTTATCATACCTTTAATATTCTAATGAGAAATATCACCAAGTAGTAATGTTTTGTTTATTTGAAATTCTGGGTAGTGAATTATTGTTGATTATTTTCTTTATTGTTGTTTTTATGATTCTCTAATATTTGGTAATAAAACTTTATTACATGTAAGCAGTTAATAATAAGGCACGTTTCTATAATTGTATAAACATATAATACATATTATATAATAACTAGTTAAAATTAAATAAGTGTCATATATCTAAATAAAATAACAAGACATATATTTAACATAAAAAATATGATAGTTTGTATAATCAGATAATGGTAGAGTTACCATTGCAGAAGTAAATCACAGCTAGAATGCAGGTTTATTTGGGAATTAGTTACTGAAAGAGTGGAGTTAGAGTGTGGAAAAAAAATGGAAGAAAAAGGTAGGCATAACTCAAATTTATGAGTGTGTATTTAACCTAGTAATGGAGCACTCAGTAAAGAAGCCTTCTTGGCAGATGTGTCTCTGTATCATATAGAGTGATACCCTTGTTCATTTTGTTTATTTTTTTCAGCTTTATTAAGGCACAGTTGGCACATAACACTGTGTAAGTTTAAAGTGTACTATGTGTTGACTTTATATGGTTGTATATTGTGAAATGATTACTATGGTGGAGTTACCTAACAGATCTATCACGTATGTATTTACCATTTCTTTTTTGTGGTGAGAACATTTAAGGTTTACTCAGCAACTTTCAAGTATATAATATCTTATAGATCAATTTTGTTGCAATAATGAAATGATATTATGTTTTTATCCTAAAAGCCCAGCTAATAGGCAACAAGAAAATCTATTATTATTCATGGGGGGCAATGTGCAGTCATGCTTCACTTGATTGCAAGCTCATCTTCATGACTTCCGCTAGTTGCTAGTTAGATTTAGAGGCTTAATCCAGGTTTAGGTTTGGGTTCTTTATTTGCAAGAGTAATCTAGAGATGGTATTTAAACTTTAACAGGAAATACTTGTTCAATTGTCTTACTATTATTTTTTTATTCTTAGCAGCCATTGTTGATCAATGTTTGGGCCCATTAATTCATTATGTACTGCAAGATGGTTCTGTTCTTAATCTGTCATTTTCTTTGCTCATTCATTGGTACAGTTTATACTGAAAAGCCCAGATGAATGCCTATTTTATTTCTATTGCATAGTCAGAGTTGGTTCTCTAGTATCTTTTTCAGCCAATGAGAAAACTCTTCCTTTTGGGCAGGACACTTTTCCTCTTTGATTGCTTCCTTCCCATCTTGGATGACAAGTGTT
>NW_024422822.1:0-3504 GCF_014898765.1 Herpailurus yagouaroundi | reverse complement strand
CCACCAAGGTTAGAGTGATGATAGTCAGGTTTCCAGCGACACTTAATATGTATGTGATAAATAAGAAGAGGAAAATCACAATCTGAAGGTCAGGATCATCAGAAAGGCCAAGCAGGACAAACTCTGTGATCACTGTGTGGTTCATTTCTCCTCTCTGTTTCTCCTTCTTCTTCTCTTAAAGATATTTAGGTGGCAAGAGTATTAAAGGGAGGAGATGAAAAGTATAATTCATGATGATCAATATCACCATCATTGATATAATTCTAAAATATATTCTATAATCCATGTATGATATTTTCTATTGAACTCTCTTGTTTGCATTTGGTTTTCATACACATGTGTGAGTTCTGCTTTATTTACTAGTTTTCTTATTTGAAATGGAGCAGGGGAAGTTTGGAAATCTTCATACAGTAACTCACATCATTGAGAGGTGATAAATGATATCAGTGCTCCTTGCTTTGTCCAATTTATGCAAATCATTACATTTTTGTTAAAAATTTTAAATATGAATTTTCTTTCTTTTCTGTTATGTATTTATTAGATATACCACCCCTTAAAAATGGAAATGAATGCCCTTAATTCCATCACAAGGTAAAAGTGAAATTTAGAAGACTAAAATAACAACCATTATACTTTTTATGATATAAGAAATGAATTAATGAGTTTCTTAGCATGTTATTTAATTATTAATTTTTAGATGTTAATATTTTGGGAGATAGCTGTCAAGGTAATAGGGAATGTTGTATACATATTATATAGTAGTATATTATGTATGTTTTCTATATGAGAGTAAATACCCTATTTTTTTATATAACAAATAGAGAACATATTCACTTACTTATTGGTTAGTCTTGTAATTTCATCAAAATCATCAATGTTTGACATCTTCTGCTATATGCCAGTAATGTATATATTGAACTTTTTTTTTTTTGAGCTTAAAGGGACATACAGTATTTATCTAGTTTTTATTTTACACGGAAGCACAAATCGGGAAAGTAGCTGATTGCTTCAGATCTTAAAGCTCTGTCTCTGAGATTGTTACCCAATGCATTTTCCATTTGAACATCCTTTTTCTTAGATATTAGCTTTATGAAAAAATGTTTGATTCTTTTGTAATTCTGCCCCACACTTATCTTTTACATGAGACCATTGATCTATAAGTATATTTCAGAAAAATATAGGAAAATGTCTTTTATTCATACTAACCTATTCAGTTAATTCTCAGCTGTGCTGGATATGCTATGCTGTAGATTTTGTTTCCCCAAATTATGACAGTTACCTCCTTTAAATTTTAAACAAATTTGTGCTGTGAGGAGTAGAATGCACCTCATTGCTTCTCTGTCAGACTGTAGCAAAGTTCACTAAAATCAAATCTGATTTGCTTTGTCTCCATTTTATGATGGCTCAGAGGAAATACTTCAGGATATAAAAATGGAATGTCAGAAACCTTAAAACAATGTAGAAATAATATGACAATCCTCTTCAATAATGTTGATATAAAAACTTAAGAAAGCAATAATTAGAGAACTGAGTGGGATATAGCATCATATATGGTGATGCTGAGGACAGATTCTTAAGATTGACTTCCCTCTAGTTTCACTTATAGCTCAAATTTTCCAAGTCTACTTGTTTTTGACCTCAAAAGAGGGTTTTGTTCATTGATCTCCTGGGAACAAGGCCAAGTCCAGGTCAGATCTGTGCTATATGGGAGACCATGAGGGATTTCTGGAAGCCTTGCATTTCTCAGTAGCCTTTTAGCTCTTCTCTACGGTGAATCTCCCTTGAGAATGGTTATGTTCACCTTCGTATCCCACAGAGAACCTGAAATGTTGTCTTCTATAAAATAATTACTTCCATTAATCACAATTACCTAATATTTTGTGAGTAATAAAAACAGTTGTGAAACTGACTTTCTTACAAAAATAAAATTGAGAATCTAATTTATATTTAAGCTTCTGGAAATACAAAGTTTTTAACATATACCCTTTTTGTTATTGTTTATCCTTAGGCTCTGTTAGTGGTGAGGCACTGAGAACTAAGGCCATTTCATAATTCTAAATTAAATAATAACTATTAAAATGCACAGATTATGTTCACATTTTAATGTTAATTACATAGGTTAATTTAATCCTGAGTACATATAGCAATATTTACTTCTAATACCAATTTGCCCATCTTATTTTTCATCTTAGCCTTTACATTTATTTATCACTTATCATACCTTTAATATTCTAATGAGAAATATCACCAAGTAGTAATGTTTTGTTTATTTGAAATTCTGGGTAGTGAATTATTGTTGATTATTTTCTTTATTGTTGTTTTTATGTTTCTCTAATATTTGGTAATAAAACTTTATTACATGTAAGCAGTTAATAATAAGGCACGTTTCTATAATTGTATAAACATATAATACATATTATATAATAACTAGTTAAAATTAAATAAGTGTCATATATCTAAATAAAATAACAAGACATATATTTAACGTAAAAAATATGATAGTTTGTATAATCAGATAATGGTAGAGTTACCATTGCAGAAGTAAATCACAGCTAGAATGCATGTTTATTTGGGAATTAGTTACTGAAAGAGCGGAGTTAGAGTGTGGAAAAAAAATGGAAGAAAAAGGTAGGCATAACTCAAATTTATGAGTGTGTATTTAACCTAGTAATGGAGCACTCAGTAAAGAAGCCTTCTTGGCAGATGTGTCTCTGTATCATATAGAGTGATACCCTTGTTCATTTCGTTTATTTTTTTCAGCTTTATTAAGGCACAGTTGGCACATAACACTGTGTAAGTTTAAAGTGTACTATGTGTTGACTTTATACGGTTGTATATTGTGAAATGATTACTATGGTGGAGTTACCTAACAGATCTATCACGTATGTATTTACCATTTCTTTTTTGTGGTGAGAACATTTAAGGTTTACTCAGCAACTTTCAAGTATATAATATCTTATAGATCAATTTTGTTGCAATAATGAAATGATATTATGTTTTTATCCTAAAAGCCCAGCTAATAGGCAACAAGAAAATCTATTATTATTCATGGGGGGCAATGTGCAGTCATGCTTCACTTGATTGCAAGCTCATCTTCATGACTTCCGCTAGTTGCTAGTTAGATTTAGAGGCTTAATCCAGGTTTCGGTTTGGGTTCTTTATTTGCAAGAGTAATCTAGAGATGGTATTTAAACTTGAACAGGAAATACTTGTTCAATTGTCTTACTATTATTTTTTTATTCTTAGCAGCCATTGTTGATCAATGTTTGGGCCCATTAATTCATTATGTACTGCAAGATGGTTCTGTTCTTAATCTGTCATTTTCTTTGCTCATTCATTGGTACAGTTTATACTGAAAAGCCCAGATGAATGCCTATTTTATTTCTATTGCATAGTCAGAGTTGGTTCTCTAGTATCTTTTTCAGCCAGTGAGAAAACTCTTCCTTTTGGGCAGGACACTTTTCCTCTTTGATTGCTTCCTTCCCATCTTGGATGACAAGTGTT
>NW_024422821.1:0-9781 GCF_014898765.1 Herpailurus yagouaroundi | reverse complement strand
TTAGGAAATGGTAAATCAAGTTAAGAATCCAGACACTAGCTGTGATAATTACTATGAGTTCAATCATCCTTTCTAGGTATTTTCAGTGGACAGGACCAGCAAACACTTTTTTTTTTTTCAAATAAAAGGTCTATGAGTGCAGTTTATTTTTATTTTCTTTAATTTTTTAAAATGTTTATTTGTCCATTTTTGAGAGAGAGGGACAGAGAGCACATGTTGGAGAGGGACAGAGAGAAAGAGACACAGAATCTGAAGCAGGCTCCAGTCTCTGAGCTATCAGCACATGGGACTCAAACTCATGAACTGCGAGACCATGATCTGAGCTGAAGTTGGACACTTAACTGAGCCACACAGGCACATTTATTAGTGCAATATAAGTGTATCATTCAAGCTTAGGACTACAATATTTTTAAGAACCCCCTTTTATCTTTTATAACTTTATATTTCCTTTATCTCATGATTAGAGCCCTGGCTATGAATAGCATTAGATAAAATTGTAATATCATGTTAATCTTCATTTGCTTTTCCTCACGTTGCACATACAGCATTATTAGAATAACAATGATAGCCTACCATCCACAATACTATTCCTACCTAAGAACAACTTCAGATATTTTAAGCTATTCTTTTTGTCCCTGGATTAAATCCCACTTGGATATATGGTCCAATTATAGCATTTAAAATCTCTTGGAATAATTTGGCTTCATGTGGATATCTCACCAACTAAAAATGCACTTAATTACATTTATTCCAGTTAAGTGTTAATGGCTTATGCTACTAAGATACACATTTTATTCCATTCCTTTTATCACAATTAATATTGACTTGCCTTCTAAGGATTCCCGAGACAGATTCACTGAGCCATTTGAAATTGAAATTAAAAAATAATACTGAACATTGGCTAAATAAGAAGACTAGAAAGCATCTTCAGGGCTTTTGTTCCTAAAATGTGTCGATATCCTGGCCTTCTGAAAATGTACCATCAAGTAAATATGTAGTGACCTTCTGATAAACTAGTTAATGATATTCATGTTCAAGGTAAGAAAATGACTCTATTGGGGCGCCTGGGTGGCGCAGTCGGTTAAGCGTCCGACTTCAGCCAGGTCACGATCTCGCGGTCCGTGAGTTCGAGCCCCGCATCAGGCTCTGGGCTGATGGCTCAGAGCCTGGAGCCTGTTTCCGATTCTGTGTCTCCCTCTCTCTCTGCCCCTCCCCCGTTCATGCTCTGTCTCTCTCTGTCCCAAAAATAAATAAACGTTGAAAAAAAAATTAAAAAAAAAAAGACTCTATTTAAAAACAGACATGAGTTTCAAAGTCCCAAAGAACGTCCCTTTGACAGCCTGAGAGAGGACCTTTTGAACGGTTCCACTTCATTTCAGTTGTTTTAAATTAAAAAAAAAAAAAAAAGACTTTCTGTTGTGCTGGGTGATGCGTTAATTTTGAAAGTGTAGGTTTTTTCATCATCTTGTGTATCTATTCACTGATCTCTCCTTTAGAGTTAAAGCGCATTGAAAGTCATTAGAAAAATATGTTCAGAGACTATCTCCAAAGTAATTTGCTTTATTGTATCTATTACCCTGTTTCTTTTTCTTTTATGGAAATGTTCAGTAAAGTAGTTGCTCACATTCAACCTAATATGTTAGAGAAAGAAAAAGAATGTAATTCAGTGTAATGGGCGACATCCTGCTCAGCTTCATAATTACACTAAAATGTACTTCTGGCACTGCTCATTCACTCTTGACAAATTAATGAGAGTTCATGTGACACTTTCTCTGCCTGCATGAAACAAAATCTCCACAGTTGATCCCACTGAGTGGTTGGTAGAATTGTTTTATTGGAATTTGCTTTTATTCTTCCTTATAATAATTTTTGATGACTGTTTCCCAAAATCAATCGAATATTTTATACTTCTTCATTTCAATAAAGTTAAGCTGACTCAGTTTTGTTGAAATCATACAATTATAATTATAAACAGTTGGTTAAGTGAGTGACTTTTCATTCTGGCTCAGTTCATGCTCTCATGGTCGTGAGACAGCCCTGTGTTAGGTTCTTTGCTGAACACGGAATCTGTTTGAAGATTCTCTCACTACCCTCCCCACCCCTCCCCTGCTTGAGCGTGCACGCGCGCGCACGCACACACACACACACACACACACACACACACACACGGTTTTATTTAAATCCAAGTTAGTTAACATACAGTGTAATAAAGATTTCAGGAATAGAATTTAGTGATTCATGACTTACATATAGCAGCCAGTGCCTATCCCAACAAGTGCCCTCCTTAATGCCCATCACCCATTCAGCCCATCCCCCTACCAAACACTCCTCCAGCATTTAATAATATTTTCAGAAATAGTAACACACATATGCATAGGGGTTTATGCCTGAATATCAACTCATAACTTAATGCTCTGTAATTTATGTTGTATTTACTAGGATATATGAATAACTGCTTTATTTATTTTATTTTTCTTTAGTTGGAATTAATTCCTAATTTTGGGAAGGATGTTTCACTGAAGTTGTCATTTAGCAAAGTTATTATTTATTTCAGTAGTATTTAAGGACTTTTTAATTTATCTCATTTAGTTCTTATAACACAGTTGTTAGACTTTTTAAATTTTTTTTAAAACTTTTTTTTTAAGTTTATTTTTAAGAGAGAGACAGAATGTAAGCTGGGGAGGGGCAGAGAGAGAGGGGGAGACACAGAATCCCAAGCAGGCTCCAGGCTCTGAGCTGTCAGCACAGAGCCCGACGCGGGGCTTGAACTCACAAACCACAAGATCATGATCTGAGCTGAAGTCAGATGCTTAACCGACTGAGCCACTCAGGCGCCCCTGGACTTTTTAAATCTTAATTCCCAAATCAAGAACTGGCTCAGAGCAATCATGTACCTTACATAAATCCATTCAGCTAGAAAGTGTCAAATATAATGTGAAATTAAAGTCTCTTCTCCTAAACACAATACCACCAGCCTATATTTAGTTGGAAACACAAGATGGAGACATAGTGACTTCCTGTCTTTCACTAAGAATGAATACATTGTTATAATAGAAAATATATGCTATCTTGTTTTTTATACTTTTTGGTATATACAAATTGCAAAGTATAACCCCACTACATTCCATTTAATTTGATTACAGATTGACCTAAGTAATGAACCAATGATTAGGTCTGAGAGACTTTCACTGCCTTCTAATATGCCTGACAACTCTGCTTTTCCTAAAGGTTCACAAACAGTCAGAATGGCTAGAATGGTAAAAGATAAGCAAATCTGATCATTGTCCTCTAGGAAAACCAGCATTTCTGATAGACTTCCCTTTGCCATTGAACAAGTATATTTTCTGTTATCAACATTTTGTTTTATCATTGCCATTTTTTCCCAGGAGGAATATACTTATTTAAGTGTAGACAGTAAGAAAGGACCAAATATACAAATGAGAAAAAAATATCAGAGTGTGTTTTAACTCTTTGACATGGTTTCTACACAGATTTAACTGGTACAACTACTTACTATTGTATCTATTCTCTCTGCCACTGACTCAAGGGGAATAATTCAGTGAATCAAAATTGTCAGAACGGGAGTGTACATAAACTACTAACATATAAAATACTGACATGAAAAGAAATCCTGTGGGATAGTGTCCAATGAGAAATGAAAAGAAAAATCCCAAAACAAGCAAACAATCACACCAAGTGTGATTGTTTGCTTTCCTTGACATTGTTTTTCACACAGATTAGCAACCAAATGTCTTAATTTCTAATGTAGATCTCTACTGAATGCATCTCTACACCGTGCCATTTATCTTTAAACTGGTAATCTACCACATTGTGCTAAGTCCATTCTTTGACTCCGTTATTTTTAATCTGCCTCCTGGAAGAATTTTTGGTATCATAATACCTCTTATACATAATACATAAGACTTTTTCCTGCTCACTGTATTGCTCACCAGTAATGGCGGTTGAAGTTTCCTGTTTTGATTGATTGAAGTTCTCATTTATATGCCGAGTATTAAGAGTTAGTACCTTCCTTGACTAGACTATAATCATATAAATAGAACTCTATAATAGTAATATAATTATGCACAAAGGAGATCATGTGTTAAAAGCACCAGTAAAATTGTGCTTGTGGTAAAATCGATGCCAAATTTGCAGTTCCTTGAAGAGTTACAAAGATGCGTAAAAGAGAGCAAACACAAGTTTTTCTTTGTTTTGTTGTTTGCATTTTCAAATTAGGCTATTATATTGGCTGTTATAGCTCAAGATCTTAGGCAAGTCACTCAAAACTTACAAGCATCAATTTACACATTGGTAAAGAGGGATAACTATGCCTAATTTGTTATATAGCTGTGAAGATTAATTATGATATGGTGTAGAACATACCTGGCTTATATATGACACAGAATATATGCTCTGTATGGAAGAGGTATTGTTTATGAAATTCCTATCAAACTTTTATGTAGCATAAGAGGCAGTGGCTGCCTAAATATTTGTGTTACATTTTTTTTTTAGAAGCAATAATGCAGAAAATAAGAAGAGTTCATAAAATAACACATAACACATGACTTCAGCATATACAGAAAACAGGGTACACAGGGCCTTCAGATAATTAGAAAGTAGTAAAATATACACCCAGTTTTATTAACTGAATGGGAAGATTTGGGCAGACACTACAGGTAGTATGAAAAAACAACGGTGCTGTATATATTTATTTCATGATTCATGTAACTTTTAAAAGGAAAAATATTTTTATATCAAGAGAAAGAGATATTTAAAATCAGTTGATTAAAGCAGTGTTACTTCAAGTCATTAATGTAGAAAACACTATTTATTGAAATGTGGCTGACACACAATGTTATATTAGTTTCAGTTGTACAACATGACATTTCAATCAGTCTATACATTGCGATGTGCTCACCACAGTGTAGCTGCCACCTACAGAGCTATTAAAATAGTGTTGACTATACTCCTCATGCCGTAACTTCTGTTTCTGTGACTTATTCCACAATTGACAGTCTGTACATCCCACTCTCCTTCGCACATTTTACCTATCCTCAATCCTCTCCTTCTGGCAACTATCAGTTTGTTCTCTATTTATGGATCTGTTTCTGCTTTATTTGTTCATTGCTTTGTTTTGTTTTCGAGATTCCACATACAAGTGAAATCATATGGTATTTGCCTTTCTCTGTCTGATTTTTTACATTTAGCAAAATACCCTCTACGTCCATCCATGTTGTTGCAAAACATCCTTTTGTATGGCTGAGCAATATTCCATTGTGGATATATCACATCTTCTTTATCCTTCCATCTATCAATGTACACTTGCGTTGCCTCCATATCTTGGCTATTGTGAATAATGTGGCAAAAACCACAGGGATTTCGTATTTTTTTTTGGAATTAGTGTTTTTGATAAAACATTTTGATTAATAAGAATAGTCATTAAAATGAGTTATGTTTCATAACTACTGGTTTTATATTCACCACATAAATCACAATCATAAATCACTGACATGGAACCTACAGATAGTTAAAATTTTTTTTAATGTTTATTTGTTTTTTGAGACAGAGAGAAATAGAGCATGAGTGGGGGAGGGGAAGAGAGAGAGTGGGAGACACAGAATCCGAAGTGGACTCCATGTTCCGAGCTCTCAGCACAAGCCCAGTGTGAGACTTGAACTCACAAGCTGTGAGATCATGACCTGAGCCGAAGTTGGATGCTTAACGAACTGAGCTACCCAGGCACCCTTACAGATAGTTTTAAAGGAAGACACAACCCATCCACATCTATGTTATGAACAATGCTTAACAAATGAGCTCAGCATTTCCTGTAGCTGTGACATAGATATAGGAAGATAGTACCAATTAGTTTAAAATTTCATTTTCCTTTATCAAATCTTTATGATAACATCCATTCATACTACCCCAAATTTGGATTTGCTTGTATGAAACATACCTTAAGGACCAAATATTTGAAGGTTTGTATATTTTCTGGCCCCTCAGGGCGTAAAGGGGTTCAGCCTGAGGGAAACAGAATTATTAAGAAAGGCTACTGCCTTTGTCAATGATACTTTTTATTTTTGCAGATGACTTAGCATATATGAAAATAGAAAAGGCATTCATGTAAGTAGAACAAGCAGAAAAAACTTTTTTCTCTGACTAGCAGATATGATATATATGTAGGACAAAATCACAAATGCCAAAGTGAATAGTAAAGTAATGAAAGCAAAGTGGAAACCAATTACTGCTAGGAGCTATGTATCTAAATAAGACAGTTGTAAAAGGGAAAGATAGCCACATGTAAAATGATCAGTGACAATGGAAACACAGTTATCCAGCTGGAGGAGAAGTATAAGGGGTAGGAAAATGGTCAAAAACATACCTGGCCATGCACATAGCATAAACAGGGTACAGAGTTTCCTGCTCATAATGGTTGTATAATGAAGGGGCTTGCAAATGACAGCATAGTAGCCAAAGGACATGGAAATTCAAATTGAAATTCAGCCAGTCCCATGAACACAAAGAAAAAGAGTTGGGCTGCACAGCTGTTATAGGAAATGATATTATCCCTGGTGATAATTGTCTCCAGATATCTAGGAATACATAAAGTGTAAATGAGATTTCTAAGAGAGGTTCCAGCTAAGAAATATATAGGTATTTCTTTCTCTTTCATTTTTATTTCATTTAAAGATATGTGACAACATTGATGAATCTGGAAGACATTAGATGAAATAAGTCAGTCACAAAAGAACAAAAAATGGATAAATCCACTTTTATGAGGTATTAAAATTAGTCTAACTCATAGAAATGGAGAATAGATGGTGGCTGCCTTGGGACAGGTTGGGGTGGGCAATGGGGAATTGATGATAGTTGCTATATGTGGGGAATAAGCTTAGGAATTCTCTGAGCCTGCACTGATGGGTTAGCAAGGCATAAAGAATTAGAAAGCCATAGGATGAACACACCCAAGTTTGCTTAAACAAGATTAGGTAAATAAGATTAGGTAAATGGGGCAAAGGCCCCCAGTTTAGGACAAAGATATGGGACAATAGCAGAAAGATGGTTTCACAGGAAGGAAGGACCAAATTAGGTAAACAGGCAAATAGGGCTATAGACCACAGCAGTGCAGAGTTGCCCAGAGTGGAGCTAATTAGCAAAAGAAAGCGCCTTGTTGAACCTGAGGTAGCATGCTCTGTCTTTCTTGTCCCCTAGGCCAGTTTAGGTAAACAGAGGTGGGTCCTCATGTTTGCTGTAAACAACCTTCCACCCAGCATCAGAATCTTTTGTATTGACCCAAATCCCTAACACCACATGTCCCCAAAACCCCCTTTTCCCCATGCCCATGACTTAATGTTCATGGTTTCATTGTCTCTCTATGCACATCATTTACTCTTGTAAGCCTTCTGATCCTAATAAAAATGGAGCAAGGACCCTTACTCAGGGCTCTTGTCTCCTCCCGGACATTAGCTTCTCTCACATTTTCAATCCTGGGTCCCACTCTCTTGCTAGACAAGAGAGAACTCCAGACCCAAAGTCTATGACACTACGAAGTTCAGTTCTGTAAAAGGAGCAAGTTCTGAAGATGTTGAATATGAATATTATTGAAGAATATTGTTTGCTATAGTACATTTTTACCTACAGTTAACAATACTATATTGTGGCCTTAAAATATAAGTGGGTAGATCTCATATTAAATGATCTCATCACTTTATAAATATCATTTGTACTGATTTTCAACTGTAGCAGTTAGACATAGAGACCAATATTAATAACAATCCCTACTTTTTCCTGATAGCTAATTATTGTCTATGACAGGTTCATTTCCATCCCTATAGTGCATTATATATACCAGATTTATTGGACACTGGCCTTATCAGTGGGGAAGTATATGTTAAGAGGTTATAGAACCCTGTTTGCCAGCTATTTGTCTTCTTTAACACACAAATTATACTTCAGAGAAGATAAAATTGAGAAACCATTTATAAGTTTTCTCCTACATTTTGAATCTCCTTCAGTTTTCTATTATTTATTTTGTTTTTTGTTCTCTAACAACTCCTGTATTTGTCAATTGAATAAATTGCATAGAGATCCTTAGGAATGTTGCACCACTGATTAGGATTATATTTTCTATTACTAAAAAGTAATTTATATAATTTAGAATACTATTTTGGACCCATAATTCTTATTTTACTCTCTCTCTGTCTCTCTTGCTCTCTCTTTCTCTCTCACACACACATCTCTACATCTTTCTAAAATACTTTAGTCATTTAATACCTTAAGTAGAATGAGTGGAAGAGTATTTTAACAGGTGAAATTCTAGTTTTATAGATTTTTTTTTGCTCTGCTATAAATTTATATAATGTAAATATAAATTTATATAAATATAAAATTTTGCTCTGCTATAAAGCTTTTACAAAGTTTCTACAAAACCTAAAAGATTTTATCTAGGCATTAAATAATTCAGACACATGTCTTGTTTCAAACATGTCCAAAAGTAGAGAAAGAAGTATAATTAATATTTCAGCATAGTTAGAAAGTGGAGCTTACATTCTATGAAATTAGAGAAAATAAACTGATCCTACATATCTAAAACAGCTATTACTTCATAATTTTCTACAGTATGTGCAAATGTATGCTTACTATATATAGTATATATAGTATACTATACTATATATATTCTATAGTATGTATGTATGCATACATGTTTGTATATATGTATCTACCTGTATATCTACCTATATCTACTGAGTAATTATGGAATTTGTAAATATGGAGATCTATTTGGCAACATGAATACAAAAGTATATATTATTAGAGATTGCTTTTTTTTCAACCAATAGATAATTTGTATGGACATACCTATTAAGTGTGCAATGTTTCTTGTTTTTTAAATGTGTTTTTTAAATGAAAACTTTCACATTTTTTTCTGTAAATCATATGGCATTTGAAGAATTTTTTTTCCTAGAAAAATGACAAGATGGTGAGGGAATTCCTGTCAATGAAAATCATATAATTATATTTTCTGTACAGATTAAATAAAATATATCAATATTTACAGAGCCTCTCCATTCCTGGTGATAATTGTTTTCCTAAACAAAACTCAAACTATGATACTGTATAAAACAATAGTTGCTCAAGAAGTTGCAACTAACAATATGTTCAGAAGACTGGGAACTAGAAAGACATATGAAGTTATAATTGAATGGGAAATATAATAAAGGTGCTTCTAAATTGTTAGAAACAAACAAAGAATGAATAAGGAAACAGGAAGGCCATTGTGACCTGAATTATTCCTTGAATTTCATGTTTGTATATTTTAAATTGCCATTGGTATGTGGCTAATTCATGACACCACAGCCTTTCGTTATCTGGAGAAAAATACAATCTTCCTTGCCCTGTCCATGAAGGCTCGCCTGACTTGCTGATTCCTTAGGCTGTAAATAAAGGGGTTCAGCATGGGGGCCACTGAGGTGTTTAGCACAGCAACTCCCTTGCTCAGAGACACTGTGTCTTTTGCTGATGGATTAATGTACATGAAAATGCAGCTGCCATAGGAGATGGAGATGACAATCATATGGGATGAACATGTGGAAAAGGCCTTTTTCCTCTGACTAGTAGAAGGAATTCTTAAAATTGTTCTGATGATATATGTGTAAGACAGAAATATCAAGGCCAAAGTGAACATTAAAGTGAACACAGCGCAGGAAAACCCCAGCGCCTCTAAGAATTTTGTGTCCGAACAGGAAAGTTGCAGCAGGGGAAAATAATCACAGGTAAAATGGTC
>NW_024422820.1:0-9786 GCF_014898765.1 Herpailurus yagouaroundi | reverse complement strand
TTAGGAAATGGTAAATCAAGTTAAGAATCCAGACACTAGCTGTGATAATTACTATGAGTTCAATCATCCTTTCTAGGTATTTTCAGTGGACAGGACCAGCAAACACTTTTTTTTTTTTTTCAAATAAAAGGTCTATGAGTGCAGTTTATTTTTATTTTCTTTAATTTTTTAAAATGTTTATTTGTCCATTTTTGAGAGGGACAGAGAGCACAAGTTGGAGAGGGACAGAGAGAAAGAGACACAGAATCTGAAGCAGGCTCCAGTCTCTGAGCTATCAGCACATGGGACTCAAACTCATGAACTGCGAGACCATGATCTGAGCTGAAGTTGGACACTTAACTGAGCCACACAGGCACATTTATTAGTACAATATAAGTGTATCATTCAAGCTTAGGACTATAATATTTTTAAGAACCCCCTTTTATCTTTTATAACTTTATATTTCCTTTATCTCATGATTAGAGCCCTGGCTATGAATAGCATTAGATAAAATTGTAATATCATGTTAATCTTCATTTGCTTTTCCTCACGTTGCACATACAGCATTATTAGAATAACAATGATAGCCTACCATCCACAATATTATTCCTACCTAAGAACAACTTCAGATATTTTAAGCTATTCTTTTTGTCCCTGGATTAAATCCCACTTGGATATATGGTCCAAATACAGCATTTAAAATCTCTTGGAATAATTTGGCTTCATGTGGATATCTCACCAACTAAAAATGCACTTAATTACATTTATTCCAGTTAAGTGTTAATGGCTTATGCTACTAAGATACACATTTTATTCCATTCCTTTTATCACAATTAATATTGACTTGCCTTCTAAGGATTCCTGAGACAGATTCACTGAGCCATTTGAAATTGAAATTAGAAAATAATACTGAACATTGGCTAAATAAGAAGACTAGAAAGCATCTTCAGGGCTTTTGTTCCTAAAATGTGTCGATATCCTGGCCTTCTGAAAATGTACCATCAAGTAAATATGTAGTGACCGTCTGATAAACTAGTTAATGATATTCATGTTCAAGGTAAGAAAATGACTCTATTGGGGCGCCTGGGTGGCGCAGTCGGTTAAGCGTCCGACTTCAGCCAGGTCACGATCTCGCGGTCCGTGAGTTCGAGCCCCGCATCAGGCTCTGGGCTGATGGCTCAGAGCCTGGAGCCTGTTTCCGATTCTGTGTCTCCCTCTCTCTCTGCCCCTCCCCCGTTCATGCTCTGTCTCTCTCTGTCCCAAAAATAAATAAACGTTGAAAAAAAAATTAAAAAAAAAAAGACTCTATTTAAAAACAGACATGAGTTTCAAAGTCCCAAAGAACGTCCCTTTGACAGCCTGAGAGAGGACCTTTTGAACGGTTCCACTTCATTTCAGTTGTTTTAAATTAAAAAAAAAAAAAAAAGACTTTCTGTTGTGCTGGGTGATGCGTTAATTTTGAAAGTGTAGGTTTTTTCATCATCTTTTGTATCTATTCACTGATCTCTCCTTTAGAGTTAAAGCGCATTGAAAGTCATTAGAAAAATATGTTCAGAGACTATCTCCAAAGTAATTTGCTTTATTGTATCTATTACCCTGTTTCTTTTTCTTTTATGGAATTGTTCAGTAAAGTAGTTGCTCACATTCAACCTAATATGTTAGAGAAAGAAAAAGAATGTAATTCAGTGTAATGGGCGACATCCTGCTCAGCTTCATAATTACACTAAAATGCACTTCTGGCACTGCTCATTCACTCTTGACAAATTAATGAGAGTTCATGTGACACTTTCTCTGCCTGCATGAAACAAAATCTCCACAGTTGATCCCACTGAGTGGTTGGTAGAATTGTTTTATTGGAATTTGCTTTTATTCTTCCTTATAATAATTTTTGATGACTGTTTCCCAAAATCAATCGAATATTTTATATTTCTTCATTTCAATAAAGTTAAGCTGACTCAGTTTTGTTGAAATTCATACAATTATAATTATAAACAGTTGGTTAAGTGAGTGACTTTTCATTCTGGCTCAGTTCATGCTCTCATGGTCGTGAGACAGCCCTGTGTTAGGTTCTTTGCTGAACACGGAATCTGTTTGAAGATTCTCTCACTACCCTCCCCACCCCTCCCCTGCTTGAGCGTGCACGCGCGCGCACGCACACACACACACACACACACACACACACACACACGGTTTTATTTAAATCCAAGTTAGTTAACATACAGTGTAATAAAGATTTCAGGAATAGAATTTAGTGATTCATGACTTACATATAGCAGCCAGTGCCTATCCCAACAAGTGCCCTCCTTAATGCCCATCACCCATTCAGCCCATCCCCCTACCAAACACTCCTCCAGCATTTAATAATATTTTCAGAAATAGTAACACACATATGCATAGGGGTTTATGCCTGAATATCAACTCATAACTTAATGCTCTGTAATTTATGTTGTATTTACTAGGATATATGAATAACTGCTTTATTTATTTTATTTTTCTTTTAGTTGGAATTAATTCCTAATTTTGGGAAGGATGTTTCACTGAAGTTGTCATTTAGCAAAGTTATTATTTATTTCAGTAGTATTTAAGGACTTTTTAATTTATCTCATTTAGTTCTTATAACACAGTTGTTAGACTTTTTAAATTTTTTTTTAAACTTTTTTTTAAGTTTATTTTTAAGAGAGAGACAGAATGTAAGCTGGGGAGGGGCAGAGAGAGAGGGGGAGACACAGAATCCCAAGCAGGCTCCAGGCTCTGAGCTGTCAGCACAGAGCCCGACGCGGGGCTTGAACTCACAAACCACAAGATCATGATCTGAGTTGAAGTCAGATGCTTAACCGACTGAGCCACTCAGGCGCCCCTGGACTTTTTAAATCTTAATTCCCAAATCAAGAACTGGCTCAGAGCAATCATGTACCTTACATAAATCCATTCAGCTAGAAAGTGTCAAATATAATGTGAAATTAAAGTCTCTTCTCCTAAACACAATAGCACCAGCCTATATTTAGTTGGAAACACAAGATGGAGACATAGTGACTTCCTGTCTTTCACTAAGAATGAATACATTGCTATAATAGAAAATATATGCTATCTTGTTTTTTATACTTTTTGGTATATACAAATTGCAAAGTATAACCCCACTACATTCCATTTAATTTGATTACAGATTGACCTAAGTAATGAACCAATGATTAGGTCTGAGAGACTTTCACTGCCTTCTAATATGCCTGTCAACTCTGCTTTTCCTAAAGGTTCACAAACAAGTCAGAATGGCTAGAATGGTAAAAGATAAGCAAATCTGATCATTGTCCTCTAGGAAAACCAGCATTTCTGATAGACTTCCCTTTGCCATTGAACAAGTATATTTTCTGTTATCAACATTTTGTTTTATCATTGCCATTTTTTCCCAGGAGGAATATACTTATTTAAGTGTAGACAGTAAGAAAGGACCAAATATACAAATGAGAAAAAAATATCAGAGTGTGTTTTAACTCTTTGACATGGTTTCTACACAGATTTAACTGGTACAACTACTTACTATTGTATCTATTCTCTCTGCCACTGACTCAAGGGGAATAATTCAGTGAATCAAAATTGTCAGAACGGGAGTGTACATAAACTACTAACATATAAAATACTGACATGAAAAGAAATCCTGTGGGATAGTGTCCAATGAGAAATGAAAAGAAAAATCCCAAAACAAGCAAACAATCACACCAAGTGTGATTGTTTGCTTTCTTTGACATTGTTTTTCACACAGATTAGCAACCAAATGTCTTAATTTCTAATGTAGATCTCTACTGAATGCATCTCTACACCGTGCCATTTATCTTTAAACTGGTAATCTACCACATTGTGCTAAGTCCATTCTTTGACTCCGTTATTTTTAATCTGCCTCCTGGAAGAATTTTTGGTATCATAATACCTCTTATACATAATACATAAGACTTTTTCCTGCTCACTGTATTGCTCACCAGTAATGGCGGTTGAAGTTTCCTGTTTTGATTGATTGAAGTTCTCATTTATATGCCGAGTATTAAGAGTTAGTACCTTCCCTGACTAGACTATAATCATATAAATAGAACTCTATAATAATAGTAATATAATTATGCACAAAGGAGATCATGTGTTAAAAGCACCAGTAAAATTGTGCTTGTGGTAAAATCGATGCCAAATTTGCAGTTCCTTGAAGAGTTTCAAAGATGTGTAAAAGAGAGCAAACACAAGTTTTTCTTTGTTTTGTTGTTTGCATTTTCAAATTAGGCTATTATATTGGCTGTTATAGCTCAAGATCTTAGGCAAGTCACTCAAAACTTATAAGCATCAATTTACACATTGGTAAAGAGGGATAACTATGCCTAATTTGTTATATAGCTGTGAAGATTAATTATGATATGGTGTAGAACATACCTGGCTTATATATGACACAGAATATGCTCTGTATGGAAGAGGTATTGTTTATGAAATTCCTATCAAACTTTTATGTAGCATAAGAGGCAGTGGCTGCCTAAATATTTGTGTTACATTTTTTTTTAGAAGCAATAATGCAGAAAATAAGAAGAGTTCATAAAATAACACATAACACATGACTTCAGCATATACAGAAAACAGGGTACACAGGGCCTTCAGATAATTTGAAAGTAGTAAAATATACACCCAGTTTTATTAACTGAATGGGAAGAATTGGACAGACACTACAGGTAGTATGAAAAAACAACAGTGCTGTAGATATTTATTTCATGATTCATATAACTTTTAAAAGGAAAAATATTTTTATATCAAGAGAAAGAGATATTTAAAATCAGTTGATTAAAGCAGTGTTACTTCAAGTCATTAATGTAGAAAACACTTTTTATTGAAATGTGGCTGACACACAATGTTATATTAGTTTCAGTTGTACAACATAACATTTCAATCAGTCTATACATTGCGATGTGCTCACCACAGTGTAGCTGCCACCTACAGAGCTATTAAAATAGTGTTGACTATACTCCTCATGCCGTAACTTCTGTTTCTGTGACTTATTCCACAATTGACAGTCTGTACATCCCACTCTCCTTCGCACATTTTACCTATCCTCAATCCTCTCCTTCTGGCAACTATCAGTTTGTTCTCTATTTATGGATCTGTTTCTGCTTTATTTGTTCATTGCTTTGTTTTGTTTTCGAGATTCCACATACAAGTGAAATCATATGGTATTTGCCTTTCTCTGTCTGATTTTTTACATTTAGCAAAATACCCTCTACGTCCATCCATGTTGTTGCAAAACATCCTTTTGTATGGCTGAGCAATATTCCATTGTGGATATATCACATCTTCTTTATCCTTCCATCTATCAATGTACACTTGCGTTGCCTCCATATCTTGGCTATTGTGAATAATGTGGCAAAAACCACAGGGATTTCGTATTTTTTTTTGGAATTAGTGTTTTTGATAAAACATTTTGATTAATAAGAATAGTCATTAAAATGAGTTATGTTTCATAACTACTGGTTTTATATTCACCACATAAATCACAATCATAAATCACTGACATGGAACCTACAGATAGTTAAAATTTTTTTTAATGTTTATTTGTTTTTTGAGACAGAGAGAAATAGAGCATGAGTGGGGGAGGGGAAGAGAGAGAGTGGGAGACACAGAATCCGAAGTGGACTCCATGTTCCGAGCTCTCAGCACAAGCCCAGTGTGAGACTTGAACTCACAAGCTGTGAGATCATGACCTGAGCCGAAGTTGGATGCTTAACGAACTGAGCTACCCAGGCACCCTTACAGATAGTTTTAAAGGAAGACACAACCCATCCACATCTATGTTATGAACAATGCTTAACAAATGAGCTCAGCATTTCCTGTAGCTGTGACATAGATATAGGAAGATAGTACCAATTAGTTTAAAATTTCATTTTCCTTTATCAAATCTTTATGATAACATCCATTCATACTACCCCAAATTTGGATTTGCTTGTATGAAACATACCTTAAGGACCAAATATTTGAAGGTTTGTATATTTTCTGGCCCCTCAGGGCGTAAAGGGGTTCAGCCTGAGGGAAACAGAATTATTAAGAAAGGCTACTGCCTTTGTCAATGATACTTTTTATTTTTGCAGATGACTTAGCATATATGAAAATAGAAAAGGCATTCATGTAAGTAGAACAAGCAGAAAAAACTTTTTTCTCTGACTAGCAGATATGATATATATGTAGGACAAAATCACAAATGCCAAAGTGAATAGTAAAGTAATGAAAGCAAAGTGGAAACCAATTACTGCTAGGAGCTATGTATCTAAATAAGACAGTTGTAAAAGGGAAAGATAGCCACATGTAAAATGATCAGTGACAATGGAAACACAGTTATCCAGCTGGAGGAGAAGTATAAGGGGTAGGAAAATGGTCAAAAACATACCTGGCCATGCACATAGCATAAACAGGGTACAGAGTTTCCTGCTCATAATGGTTGTATAATGAAGGGGCTTGCAAATGACAGCATAGTAGCCAAAGGACATGGAAATTCAAATTGAAATTCAGCCAGTCCCATGAACACAAAGAAAAAGAGTTGGGCTGCACAGCTGTTATAGGAAATGATATTATCCCTGGTGATAATTGTCTCCAGATATCTAGGAATACATAAAGTGTAAATGAGATTTCTAAGAGAGGTTCCAGCTAAGAAATATATAGGTATTTCTTTCTCTTTCATTTTTATTTCATTTAAAGATATGTGACAACATTGATGAATCTGGAAGACATTAGATGAAATAAGTCAGTCACAAAAGAACAAAAAATGGATAAATCCACTTTTATGAGGTATTAAAATTAGTCTAACTCATAGAAATGGAGAATAGATGGTGGCTGCCTTGGGACAGGTTGGGGTGGGCAATGGGGAATTGATGATAGTTGCTATATGTGGGGAATAAGCTTAGGAATTCTCTGAGCCTGCACTGATGGGTTAGCAAGGCATAAAGAATTAGAAAGCCATAGGATGAACACACCCAAGTTTGCTTAAACAAGATTAGGTAAATAAGATTAGGTAAATGGGGCAAAGGCCCCCAGTTTAGGACAAAGATATGGGACAATAGCAGAAAGATGGTTTCACAGGAAGGAAGGACCAAATTAGGTAAACAGGCAAATAGGGCTATAGACCACAGCAGTGCAGAGTTGCCCAGAGTGGAGCTAATTAGCAAAAGAAAGCGCCTTGTTGAACCTGAGGTAGCATGCTCTGTCTTTCTTGTCCCCTAGGCCAGTTTAGGTAAACAGAGGTGGGTCCTCATGTTTGCTGTAAACAACCTTCCACCCAGCATCAGAATCTTTTGTATTGACCCAAATCCCTAACACCACATGTCCCCAAAACCCCCTTTTCCCCATGCCCATGACTTAATGTTCATGGTTTCATTGTCTCTCTATGCACATCATTTACTCTTGTAAGCCTTCTGATCCTAATAAAAATGGAGCAAGGACCCTTACTCAGGGCTCTTGTCTCCTCCCGGACATTAGCTTCTCTCACATTTTCAATCCTGGGTCCCACTCTCTTGCTAGACAAGAGAGAACTCCAGACCCAAAGTCTATGACACTACGAAGTTCAGTTCTGTAAAAGGAGCAAGTTCTGAAGATGTTGAATATGAATATTATTGAAGAATATTGTTTGCTATAGTACATTTTTACCTACAGTTAACAATACTATATTGTGGCCTTAAAATATAAGTGGGTAGATCTCATATTAAATGATCTCATCACTTTATAAATATCATTTGTACTGATTTTCAACTGTAGCAGTTAGACATAGAGACCAATATTAATAACAATCCCTACTTTTTCCTGATAGCTAATTATTGTCTATGACAGGTTCATTTCCATCCCTATAGTGCATTATATATACCAGATTTATTGGACACTGGCCTTATCAGTGGGGAAGTATATGTTAAGAGGTTATAGAACCCTGTTTGCCAGCTATTTGTCTTCTTTAACACACAAATTATACTTCAGAGAAGATAAAATTGAGAAACCATTTATAAGTTTTCTCCTACATTTTGAATCTCCTTCAGTTTTCTATTATTTATTTTGTTTTTTGTTCTCTAACAACTCCTGTATTTGTCAATTGAATAAATTGCATAGAGATCCTTAGGAATGTTGCACCACTGATTAGGATTATATTTTCTATTACTAAAAAGTAATTTATATAATTTAGAATACTTTTCTTGTACCCATAATTCTTATTTTACTCTCTCTCTGTCTCTCTTGCTCTCTCTTTCTCTCTCACACACACATCTCTACATTTTTCTAAAATACTTTAGTCATTTAATACCTTAAGTAGAATGAGTGGAAGAGTATTTTAACAGGTGAAATTGTAGTTTTATAGATTTTTTTTTGCTCTGCTATAAATTTATATAATATAAATATAAATTTGTATAAATATAAAATTTTGCTCTGCTATAAAGCTTTTACAAAGTTTCTACAAAACCTAAAAGATTTTGTCTAGGCATTAAATAATTCAGACACATGTCTTGTTTCAAACATGTCCAAAAGTAGAGAAAGAAGTATAATTAATATTTCAGCATAGTTAGAAAGTGGAGCTTACATTCTATGAAATTAGAGAAAATAAACTGATCCTACATATCTAAAACAGCTATTACTTCATAATTTTCTACAGTATGTGCAAATGTATGCTTACTATATATAGTATATATAGTATACTATACTATATATATTCTATAGTATGTATGTATGCATACATGTTTGTATATATGTATCTACCTGTATATCTACCTATATCTACTGAGTAATTATGGAATTTGTAAATATGGAGATCTATTTGGCAACATGAATACACAAGTATATATTATTAGAGATTGCTTTTTTTTCAACCAATAGATAATTTGTATGGACATACCTATTAAGTGTGCAATGTTTCTTGTTTTTTAAATGTGTTTTTTAAATGAAAACTTTCACATTTTTTTCTGTAAATCATATGGCATTTGAAGAATTTTTTTTCCTAGAAAAATGACAAGATGGTGAGGGAATTCCTGTCAATGAAAATCATATAATTATATTTTCTGTATAGATTAAATAAAATGTATCAATATTTACAGAGCCTCTCCATTCCTGGTGATAATTGTTTTCCTAAACAAAACTCAAACTATGCTACTGTATAAAACAATAGTTGCTCAAGAAGTTGCAACTAACAATATGTTCAGAAGACTGGGAACTAGAAAGACATATGAAGTTATTATAATTGAATGGGAAATATATTAAAGGTGCTTCTAAATTGTTAGAAACAAACAAAGAATGAATAAGGAAACAGGAAGGCCATTGTGATTTGAAGAAGTTCCTTGAATTTCATGTTTGTATATTTTAAATTGCCATTGGTATGTGGCTAATTCATGACACCACAGCCTTTCGTTATCTGGAGAAAAATACAATCTTCCTTGCCCTGTCCATGAAGGCTCGCCTGACTTGCTGATTCCTTAGGCTGTAAATAAAGGGGTTCAGCATGGGGGCCACTGAGGTGTTTAGCACAGCAACTCCCTTGCTCAGAGACACTGTGTCTTTTGCTGATGGATTAATGTACATGAAAATGCAGCTGCCATAGGAGATGGAGATGACAATCATATGGGATGAACATGTGGAAAAGGCCTTTTTCCTCTGACTAGTAGAAGGAATTCTTAAAATTGTTCTGATGATATATGTGTAAGACAGAAATATCAAGGCCAAAGTGAACATTAAAGTGAACACAGCGCAGGAAAACCCCAGCGCCTCTAAGAATTTTGTGTCTGAACAGGAAAGTTGCAGCAGGGGAAAATAATCACAGGTAAAATGGTC
>NW_024422819.1:0-1280 GCF_014898765.1 Herpailurus yagouaroundi | reverse complement strand
TTTTTCAGCTCCTCGTGACTGTTCCTTAGTCCCTTGATCTCTGTAGCAAGAGATTCTCTGCTGTCAGCTATACTGTTTTCAAGCCCAGCGATTAATTTTATGACTATTATTCTAAATTCACTTTCTGTTATATTATTTAAATCCTTTTTGATCAGCTCATTAGCTGTTGTTATTTCCTGGAGATTCTTCTGAGGGGAATTCTTCCGCTTGGTCATTTTGGATAGTCCCTGGCGTGGTGAGGACCTGCAGGGCACTTCCCCTGTGCTGTGGTGTATAACTGGAGTTGGTGGGCGGAGCCGCAGTCAGACCTGATGTCTGCCCCCAGCCCACCGCTGGGGCCACAGTCAGACTGGTGTGTGCCTTCTCTTCCCCTCTCCTAGGGGCGGGATTCACTGTGGGGTGGGGTGGCCTGTCTGGGCTACTTGCACACTGCCAGGCTTGTGATGCTGGGGATCTGGCGTCTTAGCTGGGGTGGGTAGGCAAGGTGCACAGGGGCAGGAGGGGCAGGCTTAGCTTGCTTCTCCTTAGGTGATCCACTTCAGGAGGGGCCCTGTGGCAGCAGCAGGGAGTCAGATCCGCTGCCGGAGGTTTGGCTCCGCAGAAGCGCAGAGTTGGGTGTTTGCGCGGAGCGAGCAAGTTCCCTGGCAGGAACTGGTTCTCTTTGGGATTTTGGCTGGGGGATGGGCGGGGGAGATGGCGCTGGCGAGCGCCTTTGTTCCCCACCAAACTGAGCTTTGTCGTCAGGGGGCTCAGCAGCTCTCCTTCCCTTTGTCCTCCAGCCTTCCCGCTTTCTGAGCAGAGCTGTTAACTTATGATCTCCCAGACGTAAGTCGCGCTTGCTGTCGGAACACAGTCTGTCAGGCACCTCCGCTTTTTGCAAGCCAGACTCGGGGGCTCTGCTTGGCCGGCGAGCCGCCCCTCCGCCCCGGCTCCCTCCCGCCAGTCCGTGGAGCGCGCACCGCCTCGCCGCCCTTCCTACCCTCTTCCGTGGGCCTCTAGTCTGCGCTTGGCTCCGGCGACTCCGTTCTGCTAATCCTCTGGCGGTTTTCTGGGTATTTAGGCAGGTGTAGGTGGAATCTAAGTGATCAGCAGGATGCGCGGTGAGCCCAGCATCCTCCTACGCCGCCATCTTCCCTCCTCTCTACAGCCTTTAATTTAAAGTCTAGTTTGTCTGATATAAGTATGGCTATTCCAGCTTGATAAATAGTTCTCCATCCCCTCACTCTCAATCTGAAGGTGTCCTCAGGTCTAAAATAAGTCTCTTGTAGACAGCAAATAGA
>NW_024422818.1:0-50940 GCF_014898765.1 Herpailurus yagouaroundi | reverse complement strand
GAGCCTGATAGTTGAGTGAGGGATATTGACATGCAAGCAATCACAATACCAATAGCTTTGTCTGAGATATGTACCAAGTGATATGGGAGCATGGAAGAAGGATTTAAACATTCCCAGGGAAAATTGTGACTGCCTTTGCTATGTGAGCTTTGCATGACTTTTCTCAGTTTCTGAGAGTTATTTAGGAAACTTGTAGACTTGGAGGTCATTTACTCTAGATATACCTAAAGAAATCATGAGATTGATTTTAAAGCAAAGAATTAGAACACCAAGACTTGCTCCTCTTTCTTCCTTTACTGATCATTTTTGTTTTTTCATTGGGAGAGAGTGTAGCGGGGATGATGATAATTATTCGTTTGAATTAATTAACTGTTTTGTCGTGTGTATTTAGCACTTCAGAAGGCCTGTAAAATTTTTAGCAAAATTCAAAGTGGTAAAATTTATGTGAATGATCTGCCAATGATCCATCACACCTTGAAGATTTTTATAAGTGATTTGGAAATGCAAAAGGCACTAAAGACTGTTGATATTGATGGTAAGTTTTGTGTTTTCATTATTAGTTTAAGGTTTGCAAACATGGATGTAAGTTATATGTTGGTCAGATTAATTACAAATCATAGGAAAGCTAAGCTTTATAATATGTTCTAAAAACTTTTTTTGCACATTTACGATAATATTAAAAAATTGGGCCTCCAGTATAATTGGATTGATTGATTACCAGATTGGATTATGACATACTTTCATCAACATCTGATATTTTTAGACTTTTAATTTTTGCTACTTGCGTACGATAGGGAAGATTTCTTAAGGCAAAGTGTTTGAGTATAAAAGACCAGATTAATATATTTAACTATGTTAAAATTAAGAACTTTTATTTATCAAAAGACACTTTAAAGTAAAAAGACAAGTTATGAACTTGGAAATATTTGCAATTCGCAGAAGTGGCAAAGGATTAGTTTTCAGAATGTGTAAAGAACTCATACAAATTAGTAACAAACAATGGAATGGAAAAGTGAGTAAGACACATGGATAAGAATATCACATAAAAGAAAGTATATGTAGCCAATAATCATATAAAAATATTTTCCATCCTCAGTAGTCAAAAAAATGCAAATCAAAATCCTGATAATTTTATTTTAAAACATCTGGAAAAGTAATTGTTCTTTTGTTGTCAGTGTCCAATACTTTAATCAAAGAAGTAAATAATAGAGAACTGATTATATTTACAGACCATTCCAAGCTTATTAAGGAGGAGAGATAAGTTTAGGATAAAAATGGTATAGATAAGTTGAAGGATTGGTCAGAAATAAAATAAACTTAATACACACAATGGCACAGTAATACTCTGAGGTTAAAAGCGTCAGGCTACTCAAATAAAAGATGTGGATTGGTTATTATAAAAAATTTGTAGATGGAGAATACTAGGAGTCAAATGGACCACCAATAGAATGTTACTTAGCAACCTAACAGGAATTGACAAGTTGCAATGGTGTCATTCGTCTATCTATCCGAGTCACCCCAACATTTTTTGAGTGCCTACTGTACACAACTTTCAGAGGGTATAAAAATAAAATAATAAATATAAATCTAACTTTTAGAAAGACTAAAAAGCAACTCTATTTTTTCTGACATGTTTATTTATCCATATGTTAATTCTCTTGACATATAATTTTTTGGAGATTTATTATTAAAATAATTATTCAAAGTGGAAATAACTTTATTCTCTGAAAGCATAGGAGAATAGAAAGGAGAAAATAAAACTTATGTGTAATCCCACTACCCAGAGCTGAACTTTGGTATTTTTACATATATTTTTCTAGGATTTTTCTAAGCATGTGTGTGCGTGTGTGTGTGTAACTGTGGTATATACATATGCATAAACACATAATTAGAAAATATATATGTTGACTCACATGCATACAATTTTGTTACCTTTTTCTATTAACTTTATATGTTAGGCAACCTTCCATGTAAATAAATATAGATCCACACTGCCTTTTTAAATATTTAAATTTTTTTTTAACATTTATTCATTTTTGAGAGAGAGAGACAGAGCATGAGTGGGGGAGGGGCAGAGAGAGTGGGAGACACAGAAGCAGAAGCAGGCTCCAGGCTCTGAGCTGTCAGCACAGAGCCCGGCGTGGGGCTTGAACTCACAAACCGTGAGATCATGACCTGAGCCGAGGTTGGACGCTTAACCGACTGAGCCACCCAGGCACCCCAACACTGCCTTTTTAAATGGCTGTGTGCCGGGGTCCAGCCCCAGCAGGTCCAGGGGTGCCCGAAGGATGCACGGCGTCGGCGAAAATAACAAATGGACACGGACAACAACAGTGTGTTAGACTGGCTGCTTTATTGCGGCAAACGTGGCATTATATTTGTTAGCAATTTCCTTGTAGCGTGCGTCATCTATGTTTCTTGGCTTTACCTAATTCTAAAAATGTTCCTTTGTGTAATCACCCATTAAGGGACAACATGGTTATTTTCTTGTAACGTTACAAGAAATTGATTCATTTCTTCATATTATTTTCATTATGTATCTACGTTTATTTATAGTCTATAAAGCGTTTGCTTTGCTATTTTCATGAAAGGTCATCTATCTCTCAACACCTCAAGTGGAACATTTACAGGGACATGACTTCTTAATTGTTTCTTTGAACCATTTGCGTATAAGGAACAAAAGTTATTCGCTTTGGTCTGGGGTGCCGGGAGGGAACTAAGAGGGCCCTGGGAACCCACGCCTTCTGCGCTCCCAGGGAGACAATGTATACCTAGGAACTAATGAACCATTCTGTACCTTAACCCACCAGGTCCAGTTATCATCTGGAATGCCTCCTGGGGGCCAAGTGGGCCTAGGGGTTGGAGTAATTTGTATCCATAGATACATTCCTTTGTTGCCAGGGTGGGGATTTCAAATCCATTTGTCCCCCTCCCTGGCTGGGAAATATATGGGGCTATCCTTCCTTTAGGTAGAGGAGTCTTTACAGGGGGTGGCAAGGGCTGGATGTAGGCCCGCATAATTTCCCTGTGGAATCTTATTTCTTTCCCCCGTGGTCCTTTTCCCAGGGGGCCTGTCATGGGCAATTCCCCAACCGACAAATCCCCAGGTACTTTCATTGGTAGGGGGGCTGCCCTGACCAATGCTAAGGCCAAATTACATAAAAGCAGGGGTACAAGAAGCTTCACTGTCGGTGGGCCACCATGCAGTCCCGATCCATCCATCACCCGGGCCCTGCCATCAGGCTGGTTGGAGAGCTTGGCTTTTGGCAGCTGTGAATTATTCTGGGAACAGATCAAAGCACAAAAACAAATTGTTTTGAAAAATAAGCTATATAACAAATAATCTAAATAAATATGTCATTTCTAATTTTTTGCTGTTATAAGCAGGGTTTTTTCTCTTTATCTCATCAGACAAAAGATAGGTTACTAAAATTGAAATTGCTAGGTCAAAGGATGTGAACATTTTAAGGCTTTTAAGTAATACTGTTATTAGAAATTCAAAGCAATAATCTTTAGAACTTTAGATTTCAAGACTTCAGATGTAGTTTCTTCCAATTACCTGGATTTACAGTTGGGGAAACTGAGGGTCAGAAAGATAAAAGTCTACTCCAAAGCCATACAACCTATTTTATTTTATTTTATTTGTTTTTATTTTATTTTAATTCCAGTTAGGTAGCATACAGTGTTGTATTAGTTTCAGGTGTACAATATAGTGATTCAGCAATTCCCTGTATTACGCAGTGCTCATCAAGATAAGTATCCTTTTCATCCCCTTCACCTATTTCATCCATCCCCTCATCCACTTTCCCTCTGGTAACCCCCAGTTTGTTCTCTATAGTTAAGAGTATGTTTGTTGGTTTGTCCTGTTCCCCACCCCCACCCCCCACGACTTTGTTCATTTGCTTTGTTTCATAAATTCTACATGTGAGTAAAATCATATGGTATTTGTGTTTCTCTGACTGGCTTATTTCACTCAGCATTATACTCCCTAGCTCCATCCATGTTTTTGCAAATGGCAAGACTGAATTCTTTTTATGGCTGAATAATATTCCAGTGTGTGTGTGTGTGTGTGTGTGTGTGTGTGTGTGTGTGTGTGTGTGTATCACATCTTCATTCATCTATCGATGGACATTTGGACTGCTCCCATAATTTGGCTATTTTAAATAATGCTGCAATAAACCTAGGGATGCCTATATACCTATGAATTAATGTTTATTCTTTGGCTAAATTCCCAGAGGTACAATTACTGGATCATATGGTAGTTTTAATTTTTTGAGGAATCTCCATACTGTATTCCACAGTGGCTACACCAGTTTGCATTCCCACCAACAATGCACAAGGATTCCTTTTTTTTTCTACATCATTGCCAACACTTGTTTTTCCTTGTGTTTTTAAATTTAGCCATTTTGATAGGTGTGAGGTGATATCTCATTGTGGTTTTGATTTGCATTTCCCTGATGATGAGTGATGTTGAACACCTTTTCATGTGTCTGTTGGCCATATGTACGTCGTCTTTGAAGAAATGTCTGTTCCTGTCTTCTGCCCATTTAAAATGGATTATTTGTTTTTCTGGTGTTGAATTATATAAGTTCTTTATATATTTTGGATACTAACCCTTTATTGGGTATGTCATTTGCAAACATCTTATCCCATTCAGTAGGTTATTGTTTAGTTTTATTGGTTGTTTCCTTTGCTGTACCAAAGCTTTTTATTCTGTGGTAATCCCAGTAGTTTATTTTTACTTTTGTTTCCCTTGCCTCAGGAGATGTATCTAAAAAGATGTTGCTATGGCTGATGTCAGAGAAATTACTGCCTCTACTCTCTGTTAGGATTTTTATGGGTTTAGGTCTAACATTTAAATTCTTAGTCCATTTTGAACTTTTGTGTATAGTGTAAGAAAGTGGTCCAGTTTCATTCTGTTGCATGTTGCTGTCCAGTTTTCCCAACACCGTTTGTTGAAGGGACTCTCTTTTCCAAATGCATATTCTTATCTCCTTTGTTGAAGATTAATTGGCCATTTAACTGTATGTTTACTTCTGTGTTTTCTATTCTGTTCCATTGACCTATGTGTCTATTTTTGTGCCAGTACCACACTGTTTTGATTACTACTGCTTTGTAATATAACTCGAAATCTGGAATTATGATACCTCCAGCTTTCTTTTTATTTTTGAAGGTTGTTTTGGCTATTTGGAGTCATTTCTGTTTCCATACAGATTTTAGGATTGTTAGTTCTAGTTCTGTGAAATGCTGTTGGTATTTTGATAGGGATTGCATTGCATTTGTAGATTGCTTTGGGTAGTATGGATATTTTAACAATATTCTTCTAATTCGTGAGCCCGGAATGTCTTTCCATTTGTTTATGTTATCTTCACATTCTTTCATCAATGTTTTATAGTTTTCTGAGTACAGATCTTTCACCTCCTTGCTTAAGTTTATTTTTGGTATTTTATTATTTTTGGTGCCATTGTACATGGGATTGTTTTCTTAATTTCTCTTTCTGCTGCTTCGTTGTTAGTGTCCATACAAACAATTTTAAATAACATATATTAGTTTAAATTTTTATTCCTTAATTTTTACATTGAAAAAAGTGTAGACCTATATTGAATATCTTGGTAAAAATTGCAAATACAAGAAAAAATTTAATAACTGAGTATAAAGGTTTTTTTGTTTTAAGTTAGTATTTTTAGCTTAAAGAAGTTTACAAATTACAAAATGGAAATTATCTCTTCACCTCAATCTTTCACTACAATTCTTCATAGTACACACTGTTAATAATTTGGTAGGTAGTCTTCCTGGATATTTGTTATATACATTTTAATTGGTCTCATATTGATTAGTGGTAAAGTTACCTCTAAAATTTTTGCTATTACAAATAATGCTATAAAGAGCATCCTTGTTCATCAATTCTTGCACGTTTGTGTAAATATTTTTATAGGATAGATTTCTAGAAATGAAGAAGCTGGGTCATAGGATATGCATATACCTATAGGAACATGGTTTATGTCAAGTCATGTTATCTTGTCCAGCTTTATTGAGATATAATTGACAAATATAAATTGCATATATTTAAAGTGTACAACGTAATGATTTGATATACATATACACTGTGAAATGATTACCAGCTATCAAGTAAATAACATCTCCATCACCTCACATAGTTACCTTTTTTGTGTGTGATGAGAACACTACTCTCTTAGGATATACTCTCTCAGCAAATTTCAAAGATACAATATAGTATTATTAACTATAGTCACCATGCTGTACATCAGATTCCCAGAACTTGTTCATCTTATACCTAAAGTTTGTATCCTTTGACAAACATCTGCCCATTCCCTCCACCCTCCAGAATATATCATATACATAGAGGTTACATTTTCTTTATTCATCTGTTGGTGAGCATTTAGGCTGTTTCCATTTCTTGGCTATTGGGCATAATGCTGCAATGTTTGAAGTGCACATAGCTCTTTGAGATAGTGCTTTTATTTCCTTTGGGTATATATCCAAAAGTGAGCTTGCTGGATGATATGATAGTTCTGTTTTTAATTTTTAGACAAAACCTCTGTACTGTTTTTGGAATTGGCTATTCCAGTGGATTTTAAATTATCTGCGTATTTTATAGTTTTATTGAGGTATATACTTGACTTATTTAAAGTATACAATTTGAAAATTTCTACATATGTATATACTTGTGAAAACTCAATCCCATTATACCCCTTTGTAAGCCCCCATTCTCTTTCCACAACCCCCCCTCACTACTTCCCAAGCAAACACTAACCTGGTTCTGTCACTACAGATTGTTTGTATTTTCTAGAACTTTATATAAATGATATCATGCAGTAAGTACTCATTTTTTTTTAGTTTGATTTCTTTCACTCAGCGTAATTATACTGAGATTCATCTATGCTTTGGTACATATCAGGTTTATTTCTTTTTGCTAAGCAGTGTTCTCTCTTATGGATGTACCATGATTTGTTCATCCATTCATTAATTGATGATGTTTGGATTGTTTCTAGTTTTTGGCTATTACAAATAAAGCTGGTGTAAACATTCATTTATGTGTCTTTGTGTAGTCATATACTTTCATTTATCTTGGGTAAATACCTGATGGTAGGATAACTGGGTCATATGGTAGGTATATTTGAATTTTTTAGAAACTGCTAAACTGTGCTTGCAAAGCAGCTGAATTATTTTACATTGTTATGAACAATTTATGACAGTTTCAGATGCTCCTCATCCTTGTCAATCCTGGAATTGGTGAGCCTTTAAAAATTGTCATTCTAATAGATGTATGGTGTTTTCTCATTGTGGTTTTAATTTGCATTTCCTGAATGATCAAATGATTTTGAATATATCTTCATGTGCTTTTTTGCTACCTGTATATCTTATGCCCATTGAAAATGTGTTTGTGTTCCTACTATTGCATTTTGAATGTATATATTCTGAACACGAGTCCTTTACTGGATATGTGAGAGAGAGCACAGGCAAGGGAGGAACAGAGAGGAAAGAGAGAATCCCAAGCAGGCTCTGCCCTGTCAGCACAGAGCCCTATGCCAGGCTTGAACTCACCAACTGTGAGATCATGACCTGAGCCCAAATCAAGAGTCGGAATTTAACCAGCTGAGCCACCCAGGCACCCCAATTTTTGAAGAATATCTTTCAACTTAAGTTCATACTTCTGAAGAAGTCTAGTCTACAACTATTTCTTGTATGGATTGTGCTCTTGATGTTTTATCTATAAGGTTTTTGTTTAAACCTAAGTCACATAGAAGTCAGAAAACAAATCAAAATAATTGATTGAAATTTGCACAGATGTTTCATTGTGTCTTTGAAGGAAAGGAGAAACCACTCTCAAGTTATTACACTGAAAAAGAAATTTTGAGGTAGACAACTTGACAAATTTTCCAATCCAGAAAGTGTTTCTGTGGTTTAGCAATGAGAACAACTAAGCCTTGTCAATTTCTCTGACAGTAGAAGCCTGCAGACCACCAGAAGCACTGAAATGTTCTTTTATAAGTTACTTTGTTCAGATTACATTAATTTAAAATGTAAATTTATAATAAGTTTCTTCCAAACACAGATAAACCCTTTCAAAATTGGCCTCATTTACTATCTGAAGAGGAAAATGATGTTAGAGTTATTTAACTTGAAGAATCTTGAAAAATTCAGATGTTCCTTGACGCAGATCTATGCTTGTCTAGAAAATGAGACAGAAGAATCCTGATTCTGTGTTTTGTCACACTTTGTAAATCTGGATTTTCAGCTCTAGTTGCTCATCAGAGATGACCTGTGCATTATCATGCAGAAAAAAAAGCTCCATAATTTCAACTTCTCATTCAAACCAAGCAATAATTTCTTACTGAAATTTTCATTTGTACAATTTAGATTTCTTTCTTTCTTTTAATAAATAGGCATTACTTTTTGCATGATAAATGAGAGGATTTTTTGGGTGAAGACTTTAATATTGTGCAATATTTTGTGCATTTGTTCAATACATTTTGTGTGTGTGTGTGTGTGTAATGAGAGAGAGAGAGAGAGAGGAAAGGAGGAGAGGAGAGAACGAGATGGAATGATTTGAGGCAAAGCTTTCATTAGAGTCTCATCTGGATCTGTAATCTCCCCTCAAACCGCTGGTATAGAGGGTCTTAGCTAGAACACAATGAAATCAGTGCTATTCTTTTCAGGTAAAACCATTATATATGTAAAATTGACAAGTTGCATGATTTTTTTTGCACCTAATGACAAGTATAAAAATTAGAGCTTTGAGTAAAGAATATTGCAGTATATTAAATTCTAGTCTATATCATTTTGATTATTGCTGGGCACTATTCACTACATAATTAAAATGTGTAATTATGTTTTTATGATAGGTTTTCTTTTTACATTCTATATTTAATGTTAATGCTCCTCTAGACTATCAGTTAATTCTATTCACATTTTTAGTTTGCATTTTTATCTTATGTTCTTTTTTTTTATTTTTTTTCAACGTTTATTTATTTTTGGGACAGAGAGAGACAGAGCATGAACGGGGGAGGGGCAGAGAGAGAGGGAGACACAGAATCGGAAGCAGGCTCCAGGCTCCGAGCCATCAGCCCAGAGCCCGACGCGGGGCTCGAACTCACGGACCGCGAGATCGTGACCTGGCTGAAGTCGGACGCTTAACCGACTGCGCCACCCAGGCGCCCCGCATCTTATGTTCTTAATGAGTTTGCTAATGCAGTTTTTTTCCTTCTGTTTCTGAACCATTATTATAGTTAATGGAATGCTGGATTTTTCAGATTTCCTTAAGACTGTGAATGATGTTTGTTATTTGGTCTCCCAGGATCCAGGTAAAAAAACGATTCCTCAAAATTGCAGAAAAGAATGATTTTGATTGTCACTGATTTTAGGGTGGGATGGTTATATGAATTTATGTTTTTTTCAGATCTCTCACATAGTTTTTTCCCCTGTAGCCTAGGTTGAGAAAAATTAGACACGAGTTATTTCATAAAAGGCACTAAAAACCTGTCCACAGTATCCTAATTTTCTATCCATAATCTCCACTTTTTCCTGCATGCAACGGCTAGATTTTCTTAACACACGATTTTTGTCATATCATTCTCCTCAAAAATGTAGATGCTTTTCCTGTGATGAAATGAATGTGGTCCAAACCCTTATGCTTGACCTCCTCACCCCCTTATAATTTTTCTTGCCACTTTCCTCTTGGTAGAATCTTTTCCAGGCAAGAACCCCGTGCTCCAGTTAGAGACACAAATGTCTATACATGCCAATTTCATTCTTGTTTCCAGGCCATTCTTTGTTCATGTGTTTTTTTTCTTTTTTCCCTTTGAAATCTCATATCTGCTTTCTTCTCCAATGTGAATAGTACTTTCTTTGATCTCTTTGGAATCTGCTTGTATTTCTCCCTAAAAATTTCAGACACTGATGGATCTCCTAACAATGTTTAGTTTACACTCCTGTAAATAGCAAAGAAAGTGATTGGAAGAAATATTCCTGTTACTGATAGAAACAGTGCTTCCAATATTCTGAGATCTCTAGGGTTTGTGACCTAATTTTAACAGTTCTTTGTGTTAGAACAAATCAAAACAAAAACCAGTTCCTTGGTTTTGCCATTAGGCAAGATCAAATTCCTATAATCTGTCCTTGGGATTATATATTTCTGTCAACCAGCCTGTATTTTCTTGGAATCAAGGATATATGAATGTGATAATCTTCATATACCTGGATAAGAAGCAAGAGGCAAGAAAAACTCTTTAATGTTTATTCATTAATGTAGTGAATGTTATTTAATACATTACCGTATGCATCAATTAGCAATATAGATGTGATGCTTGGCTTGCTTTCCCTCTTTGAATTTCTTCCTACTTGGCATTTTGATTAACTCCTATAGCACTGGGTTTCCTCTTTGTCTACTTGGTTTTCAGCTTATAGCTTTTTCTTGACTATAGATTTGTAAGTGTGTTTGGGTACCTAAGTACTGCCTGCTTGTCGAGCCCCAGTTGAACTATCATGTATTCCTTTGTTTTTCAAGTTCTGGTTTTCTATTTTGACCTTATTTTTTATTTATGGTCCAATGTTCTGAGACCAACCAAGAAGTGCCAAATTTCTTTTCTTCCTCTTAAAACAGTATGCCTAATTCTCAAATACACTATTTTTAGTAAAATATCCAAGCAATATAATAGTATATAAATGTAAAATACCCTCTTTAATCCTTCCTATATTAAAGTTAATGTTGGGGCGCCTGGGTGGCGCAGTCGGTTGGGCGTCCGACTTCAGCCAGGTCACGGTCTCGCGGTCCGTGAGTTCGAGCCCCGCGTCGGGCTCTGGGCTGATGGCTCGGAGCCTGGAGCCTGCTTCCGATTCTGTGTCTCCCTCTCTCTCTGCCCCTCCCCCGTTCATGCTCTGTCTCTCTCTGTCCCAAAAGTAAATAAACGTTGAAAAAAAAAATTAAAAAAAAAAAAAAGTTAATGTTGACTTTAGCATCTTATATGCATTTATGAATGTATATAAATATTTACATATTTTGTAAGAGAAAATGAGTTATCAGTTACTAGGCAGAAGAGAACTAGAGTACCTGGGTCTTATAGAGGCAAGTGAAAAGATCAAGCATACAGTTAGAAATCAAGAGACCCTAAGAAAATAAAAGGGAAAAATATGATCATCTTATACTTTAAGAGAAAGGGATCATGCTATGTACTTTGTTGTCTAGCATGATTTTTTTTTTTTAACTGAGTAATATGTCTTGGAAAGTTTTCCCCGTGCCAGTAAGTGTAGGTCAGCCTTTTACTTAAAAAAAATTGTTTTTAAGTTTATTTTTATTTATTTTGAGAGAGAGAGATACAGAGCAAGTGAGGGAAGGGCAGAAAGTAAGGGAGACAGAATCCCAAGCAGGCTCCATGCTGTCAGTGCAGAGCCTGATGTGGGGCTTGATCTTACCATCCATGAGGTCATGACCTGAGCCAAAATAAGGGGTCGGATGCTTAACCAACTGAGCCACCGAGGTGCTCGATCCTTTTATTTTTTAGTAGCTGCATGGTGTCTGAAAAATGTAGATATACTATAATTTATTTAACTAATCCTTTATTGATTCTAATTATCTTCCTATTATAGACACTTTCACAGTGAATATCTTTTCTTATATTTTATACATATTTATTTTCACATTATAGTTTATATATGTATGCTTGTGTCCTTAAGTGCCTTTTAAGGCAAAATTGGTTGCCAATTATTAGGTAGAGGAAAACCAGAGGGACCCTATGTGTGCCTTGGGGCATGCCTTCAACACTCAGACAGTTTTCAACTCTTCCTTAGCCTTCACTTCCTGCGTGTGTATATCCTCAACGTAAGCCAGACCTGAGCATTCAGAACCTACTCTGGTTTTCCTGGGTACAGACCTGTTTATGTGTGTGGCCATCTAGATGCTCAGGAATATGTTGGAACTTTTCAAAGGCCTCTACAGATGTCTCATTTCCCAGATTTTCCTCTTAAGCTTGTTTGCTAGCCTATTATTTGCCCCAATTGTTTTTTTTTTAATGGCATGAATCTACATTTATTGACTTGTAAATAGGTCCATGGCATATTTTTAGTGAAAAGGCAGTATACTATATGTACTGTTTTAATTGAGTGAAATGTTCACAATCGTTGATGAACATAAAGAGACATAGAAAGGTATCCAAGTAGGATATTAATCAAAATGCATCATTTTTTGGATGCCCTGGATGGGAAATTTGTGTTGCTTTTATCTTTCTTCTTTGTACAGTTGTGGGTTTATTTGATTATCAGTGTGTCAGGGCCCCTGGGTGGCTTAGTCAGTGGAGTATCTAACTCTTGATTTTGGCTCAGGTCACAATCCCAGGGTTGTGGGATCAAGCCCTAAGTCAAGCTCCACATTGAGCATGGAGCCTGCTTGGGATTCTCTCTCTCTCTCTCTCTCTCTCTCTCCCTCCCTCCCTCCCTCCCTCCCTCCCTCTGCCCCTCTCCCCTGTTCTCTCTCTCTCTCCAAAAAAAAAATTTTTTTTTAATCCTAAAAAATATTAGTATGTCATTGGAAGAGCAGCAATAGCATTTAAGAGCAGGGCTCCTGAATCTGACTGGTTTTTGTTCATTTGTCTCAAGTTTTTACTTAAACTAATTAGTTAGTATATAGTATAATACTGGTTTCAGGAGTGGAATTTAGTGCTTCATCATTTACATGTAACATCCAGTGCTTGCTCCAACTATTACCCACCACTTCAGACAGTTATAATGTTAACTAATTGCCTCTGATTGTGTTTGAGGAGTACTTCCAGGGAAAAGGCTCTTTGCCTTGGGCAAGCTTTGAGTCCGGTCAAATAAGGCAGCTTGGCAAGTAGGGTCTTCCAGGGAGCCACAAGGCAGGTCTAATAATGACAGCTCTTAGAGAATGGGGCTTTGAAGAAGTTCCAAACTCATTCTTCTCCATTGGCTGTCAGGCTGCTGTTTTTCATCATGAGGGTAGGCTCTTAGTTTTCAAGGCTCCTGGGAAGCTGGGATGGTAAGATGGGAATAATGGCAAGCTAAAATGCCACAAAGCTCACTATTACTGAGGTTCAGCCGTTTTTCTGAAAGAAAACACTCTTTGGATGACTCTAAGCCTTTGATTTATAGCCAGAGTTTTGAAAAAAGTTGATTCTGACAGTTTGCATCCGTGTTCTCACAGCTTTTATGGAGAGGATTCTCAGAGGTCCTTCCTCTGCTACTTTTGCTCGCCTGGTCAATAACAACTGGTTGGTTGGATGAGTGAATAATGCCCAGTTCTTCCTCCATGACTGTGCAAATCTAAGAACTTGTGGATCAGTAGGCTCGTTATATCCTGAATTCCGAGAAAATGTAGTCTGACAAAAAGTGATTCGCTCTCTGAAGTGGATTATGGGAATTGTGTTTCCTTATCAAATTAAGGGGTGCGGTAGTCTGAGGATCACTTAAATTTAGCATTAGGACACAGGTATCAATCTGTTTAGATTTTAAGGAGGACATCTGTTTAGGGAAAATTCTCTCATTAATATGAATATTTTCATTTAACTGTGTTCTTTCCAATTCATTTTTAAAAAATTATTTATTTAAAGTCAAATTAGTTAACATACAGTGTAGTATTGGTTTCAGGAGTAGAACCCACTGATTCATCACTTACATATAATACCCAGTGCTCATCCCAACAGGTGCCCTCCTTAATACCCCTCTCCCGTTTAGCCCATTCCCCTACCCACCTCCCCTCCAGCAACCCTCAGTTTGTTCTCTGTATTTAAGAGTCTCTTATTGTTTTTATCTTATTTTTCCTTTCCTTCCCCTATGTTCATCTGTTGTGTTTTTTAAATTCCATATATGAGTGAAAACATATTTATCTTCTTCTAACTGACTTATTTCACTTACACAATACACTCTAGTTCTATCCATATTGTTGCAAATCTTTCCAATTCATTTTTGATGTTAAGGACTGTTAGCGTAAGAAAATGAAGTTTCTATGGAGAAATAGAAGACCTTTAAATAGTGGTTAAACCATTGCTAAACTCTTTGTAATATAAAAAAATCTGAAGAGAAATTTTGCATCTGTTCTGTTCTTTCTTTTACGCTATTTTTTCTAAATTACATTTTAAAACAATTAATGATGCCCTCAAATTTTAGATCAAGCTGCCTTGCTATTATAGATTATACCACTGATAGATACGAAATTATTTTAGTTACAAGGCTTAACTAAGCGGTGAATATAGTATAATGAGATAATCCAGAGCTTTTTAGAACAATGTTTGGCACATAAATAGCATTCAATAAATACCACCTATCATCGCTAATATTGTATCAGTAGTGATAATAGCAAAAATTACATTTTATATTAGGAATGTGGTCAGAATTGGGCAAATGCCTACTTGCAGGTACATTTTTAGAAAACCCTATGCCTATGGAAAGGTATTGTACCCTGGTGGGCTATTGACACAAAATCAGCCCCTCCAAGAAAAGCTGTTGATTCTCATGATAAAATAACTTCTTTGTTTATTATATTTTTACAGCATTCCAGAATGCCTTGAAGATTTTCTGTAGGATAAAAAGTGGTCGAGTTGCGACTGATGAACTGGCTGCTGTTTTGGATAGCATGGATATTCCTGTAATTCCTGAAACTTTTCAGGAAGTGATAAAACATGCTAGTATAGACGGTGAATTATTTGAATTACTATGTAAATATATCTTTCTTGGATATCAGTGTGCTGATTCATCCTTTATCTCTCCTTCTTGATTCTTACCTCTTGCCACCTATCAACATTGCTTACTGGTGTCTGTGGTAAGAGATAGTCTAGAAAAATTAAATGAGAAATTTCTAAAATTATTAGATTTTGGTATGTTTGATAAAAATGTAAGAGAAAAATGTATTTATTTTCTTTTCAAACTTTCCTCTCTTTTCCATTTCTTGTTTGTGGAGAGATGGTTTCTTTAATGTCAAGGGCATTGGCTTCACAAATTAGGAGACCTAAATTTCTTGAATTTTTAACTTTATTAGATAGTTTTGATTACACAATCTTCTCATGCTATTCAGTTACTCTTTGCAAAATGTAGATTTTTTAAAAAACATTATGGATATATTTAGCAGATGTTTTGTATTATATGTTTATATGTCACCAGGGGGTGTCTGATAATAATGGATTGATAAATGATTGATTCATTGATTATCCATGTATTTAATGAGTCAGATAGTCATTTAATATCTACTGTGCTTGGAACTATGCAAGGTGATACAGAGATGAATAGAACACATTTCTTTTTGCAAAGGAGTTCACATTCTAGTGTGGAAAGAGTCAAATAAAATGAAAATTATAATGTTGTATAGCAAATACTGTTATAGAATGTAGTTAGGCTGCAAATGTATACTGGAAACACCAGGGAAAGATCATCAGAGAATGTGATGTCTGAGCTAAATCTTGAAGGATCAATAGGGGTTAGTTGGTTGAAGGTGGTAATGAAGGTGGTAATGAAAGACATTTTAGACTGAGGGAACAGTTTGTGTAAATATGGCAGGAACATTATCAGACATGGCATCCTTTTCCATGGGCTTCCACAGGTTTTTGTCATTTGTCAGTGGTGGCTTTTAGGGGGTCTTTGGTGGCTGGAATGTGGTGTGAAGATAGAACCAGGCTGCATGGATTTTAGTAGGTAGTCATTTATGGTGAGTTCTGGGGTGATAGACATAAGTGGAGGGATGTTCTGGAGCATAAAGATGCCCATAAAATAGGGATTTTAAAGCTTAATCTCAAGTCATATTATTAAATAGCCTTTAGGGCATGCTCTACCAGAAGCAACAGAAATTACATATGAAACCACTGTGGCTTTTTTTTTTTTTTGGCTTCTGGAATTCTGGTCTGGATTTCCAGGCTTTGTACTTGGGGAGCTAAACTGAAAAATTATGCTGATTTCATAGATTGTTGTAGGAATTAAATAGAACCTATTGGCACTAGAATAGTCTCAAGAAATAGGAAGCAGAAACCTGGGAATTATCCTTGGCAACTCTGTTTTCTCTGTTCTCCTCATGCAACCGTTGTGAATTACTATTATTTTAAACTTCTAGATATCTCTTAAATCTCTCTATTTTCCACCATTACCTTAGTCCAAGTTACCATAATTTTTCCTTAGGACCATCACTGTTCATCCTAACAAGTCCACCCACCCACATCCAGTCTTTTTTTTTTTTTTAATGTTTGTTTATTTTTGAGAGGGACAGAGACAGAATGCGAGTGGGTTAGGGGCAGAGAGAGAGGGAGAATCCGAAGCAGGCTCCAGGCTCTGAGCTGTCAGCACAGAGCCCAACGGGGGGCTCGAACTCACGAGCTGTGAGATCATGACCTGAGCCGAAGTCAGACGCTCAACCGACTGAGCCACCCAGGTGCCCCACCCACACCCAGTCTTATCCCCCTTAACACTATGGACAGAATGATCTTTTCAAAACACACATCTGTGGGGCGCCTGGGTGGCTCAGTCAGTTAAGTGTCCGACTTTGGCTCAAGTTATGGTCTCAGGCTTGTGGTTTCAAGCCCCATGTTGGGCTCTGTGTTGACAGTTCGGAGCCTGGAGCCTGCTTCGGATTCTGTCTCCCTCTCTCTCTCTGCCCCTCCTCCCCTCTCAAAAATAAATAAACATAATAAAAAAATTAAAAAACCCCACACATCTGATCATGTTACCTCCTTGCATAAACTCTAATAATACTTCTTGGGATGAAGAGCCCTTTAAGGTCACGTACAAGGACTTGCAATGTCTGGCCTTTACCTTAGATCTCCAGCTTCATCTCAGACCACATTCTGCTTTGCTTACTGTGCCTTCTTAGAGTTTCAGTGATATACCAGGCTTCCTCCTGCCATAGCCTTTACATATATTCTTTTCTTTTCCTGGAGCATTCTTCCCCTCCTAGTGAATTACTACTTATACTTTGGATCTAAACTCAACTCTATTCTTTAAGGATGCTTCCATGACTTTTCTGACTAGGTCAAGTTCTCATACACTCTCACAGTACTAATCACAGTTGCAACTTTTATTTCTTATATTTTTAAAAAAGTTTTTCAATGTTTATTTTTGAGAGAGATAGAGAAATAGAGTGTGAGTGAGGGAGAGGCAGGGAGAGAGAGGAAGACACAGAATCTGAAGCAGGGTCTAGGCTCTGAGCTGTCAGCACAGAACCCAATGCGGGGCTCGAACTCACAAACCACGAGATCACAACGTGAGCCAAAATCAGACGCCCAACCGACTGAACTACCCAGGTACCCCTATTTCTTATTGTTTTGTGAAGATCTGTATCTCAAATAAGACTAAATACCAAGAAAGCAGATATCATGTGTACTTTTGCTCAATATTGTATCCTCAGTACTCCATACAGTGCTTATGGCACATATTAACTGCTCAACAAATATATGTTGAATGAATTAATAAGTCTCATCCTTCACTCCATCTCCTCCAACCAGAGAGAATAAGATTTTTTCATTTTGTCATTTTTAATAACCTGGTTGTGACTTAAGGTAAAATTCCTCATAGGGGAGGTCCTTGTCTTTTGACTAGGAAAATCATTTTAACAGGTATGTTTGATTATGAGAGCTAAAGCCTATTGGGAGATACCTAGTTTGAGCAAAAAGGTAAGGTAAAGTACTCTATATAAGAAAACAACAGGAACTTAGAATACAACAGTGGCTAATCGGCAGCTGGAAGAGGAACACTGAGGGAACCTGAGAGTGGATGGGGGTCTAGCAATCAATAGAGAGTGGCTGTAGAACTCTAGGACAATACTATGTAGTGCTTGCTGTGCTATAAAGAAATCCCTGACTCTCATTAATTTCAAGTTATCTAGTAAGAGTTGGTTATATACAATAGCCTTGTGTTATTCATATGGTGGGTCTCTCTATTTTCTTTTTCAAGGAAAAAGGTCTGTAGGTTCTGTGTTAGGTAGGCTTGGGTGGAGAGAAGATAGCATCTATAGGATGTGATAATGTGAGAGAGATCAGGAGTCCATGGGAATAGAAAACAAAACGAAAATCAACCGCCAGAGTATAAAACACTCAGGAATCTTCAAATTTTGGAGGGAGTATTGACTGCTGTTCATATGATGTATGGTGTGGGGTCGGGGCTATTTTACTTAAACATTAAAGGAAAGGACACCCTCAGAATGCCAAAAGTTTTGGGTTACCCCGGTAGTGGATATGGAGTCTTCTGTGACAGAATTTTGAAGTAAGGAGTGATATAAGTCAGTTATCCCACTAGTGGAAGCCGTAGCACCCTGGTATAGGTACTGTTTTAACATCTTGTTTTTGTATTTGGTTTGGTTTTTTGGAGCAATACTGATAACATGGAGAATATCTTCATGAGTATGCATGATGAAGAGGAATGCCGGTGGAATTTGCAAGGAAGTCCAACAAGCATTTGCTTCATTAAGATCTGGCAAGAGGAATATGGAAAATCACTGTGTGACAGTTCTGGTAGTTTGGTTTCTGAGATAGGATATTGGTGCAGTAGTTTTTTCTCTCGTGGTATTTACCGATCTAGTAATTGAACTGGGTGAAAAGTAGTAACTAGCACGATTTTTGATGAGAAGGTCTTTGATATTGTGGAGCTATTGTGGAGATTATGGAAATGTGTTAATAGTCATTTTACACCTTCAAAGTAATGTTGCCTTGAATATGACTTTGATGATGAGGATTATTTTTTTTCACATTAGATAGTTACATTTTCCAGGTTGAATGGAAAGGAAAGTTCCAATATGAGCTTCCTCCAGAAGGACAAATGTAAGAGTGGGAAGCTGTTTTGAACTTCTCTTATGAAGTAAATGCTACCTGTAACTATACTGATTGTCTCAGTCTCAACCAGGAATTATTCATTGAGGTTTTGATAAGCTAGGTAGGGGTCAAAATAGTAATTTCAGATTCTGTAATGCTTATTTAGCCACCAGAGACTATATAAATGGATAGTATTTGTCTTAGAGGTGTGTGAGAAGTGTTTATCATTGCATAGAAGAAGGAATAAATTTGAGCGAGAGCTAGTAAATCTGTAAATGGTTGGCTACTGCATGCTCACTGGTCAATGTTGGACCTCTTTCCAGAAAGGGGAGTTCTTTAAGTAGAGACCAGATATAAACAATACAGCCTTCTCCATTGGATTAATTTATGGATGATCCAACAGAATACTTTTCACCGATCAAATTCAGGAGTTTGAGGGCTGAAGCCTTGAATTATTTTAGGACTTATGCTTTGATCTAAGAACTTGGGATATGGACTCTATCTACAAAAGTTCCAGAAGTTCACTGGGGTGTTAGAACCACAATCAAGAACAGAATGAGAATAAATACCAAGAAAATAAAAAAACAGAATGTAAGAGTGGCGCCTGGGTGGCTCGGTCGGTTAAACGTCCAACTTCGGCTCAGGTCATGATCTCATGGCTCGTGAGTTCGAGCCCCACGTCAGGCTGTGTGCTGACAGCTCAAAGCCTGGGACCTGATTCAGATTCTGTGTCTCCCCCTCTCTCTGCCCCATCCCACTTGCATTCTGTCTCTGTCTCTCTCAAAAATAAATAAACATTAAAAATAATTAAAAAAAAAAAACCCCAGAATGTAAGAAGCAGTTCTAATCAGAAGACAACTTAATATCAATTGGTCTAGCACTTCTTTGGTTGGGTCAAATACTTACTTGCTTTGCAGTGATTTAAAGTCCTGGACCTGACATAGCTTACCAATTTTCAAAGAAGCAGAATGAATCAATCTTACCCAACACCAAAACCATAGTGTATATAATAATTCTTGGACTCAAAAGGCACATTAAAAACTGGCATCTTCTTTTCAGGGTCTTTGCTTATGCTTATAACTGAATAGTTGATTTTTTAGGCATAGGCTGAAGAACAAACCTAGTATTTTTATAAGTAGGTAAGTCAACACCTGGTCTTTCTCACCTTGGATGTCAAGCGAAGCCAGACATTTGGAGGCAAGAACTATTGGGTGTCCAATTGGAACAACATTATTTGAGGTCACTGTCTCTGACCCCATTCTCTGTCATACACTGTCCAAGAAGGAAAATGGTTTTAGACAGAGGCAAGGGCAGGAATGGTAGGAAGTTATAATTATGGGAGTGCTGTACATGTGTAAGACGCTAAGTAAATGGTTTACTGCTATCCACAATGTAGACATTGCATGATTCTTTACAGCCTTTAGTATATTTATTCATTCAAAAATATTTTTTTAATTTTATTTTTTATTTTTTTAAATTTACGTCCAAATTAGTTAGTATATAGTGCAACAATGACTTCCAGAGTAGATTCCTTAGTGCCCCTTAACCATTTAGCCCACCCTCTCTCCCACAACCCCTCCAGTAACCCTCAATTTGTTCTCCATATTTACAAGTCTCTTATGTTTTGTCCCCCTCCCTGTTTTATCAAAAATAATTTTTAAAAAATAATTTTTTTAAAGTTTATTTATTTATTTTGAGAGAGAGACAGTGCAAGTGGGAGAGAGGCACAGAGAGAGGGAAAGAGAGAATCCCAAGCAGGCTCTGCACTGTCAGCGCAGAGCCCAACGTGGGGCTTGAACCCATGAACTCTGAGATCATGACCTGAGCCCAAATCAAGAGTCAAACACTCAACTGACTGAGCCACTCAGGTGCCCCTCAAAAAAAATTAGTTTTTTTTTTTTTAATTTTTTTTTTTTAACGTTTATTATTTTTGGGACAGAGAGAGACAGAGCATGAACGGGGGAGGGGCAGAGAGAGAGGGAGACACAGAATCGGAAACAGGCTCCAGGCTCCGAGCCATCAGCCCAGAGCCTGACGCGGGGCTCGAACTCAGGGACCACGAGATCGTGACCTGGCTGAAGTCGGACGCTTAACCGACTGCGCCACCCCGGCGCCCCCCCCCCCCCAAAATTAGTTTTTAAGTGCTAGGAAGTATATAATTTGCTAGGCATTGGGGAAACAAATGACATCCTGTACTCTTGAAGAGCTCACAATCCAGTGAGAAAGACAAAAGAGCTAAAACTTGAAATTCTACCTATAGTAGATTCTCAAAACACTATTTATTAAATGAATGAAATATTAACCTGATTACCTAGCTGTGGAGCTTAAAATGTGACTAATTTCTTTTGATGGGAAACTCTTTTATTAAGGGAAAAAGAAAATAATGGTCTTTTATGTTTCAGTGTGTACTGAGCTATTAACAATTCTAGATATTATTCACAACCTCTGTTCCTACTTTCACACATCTCTGTGTTGTTTTTGTATTAGAATGGGATGGAAACTAGATTTGTGTTCAAAAAAGAAATAACAGTACTTGAACTTACTCTTTCTATTACAGGTAACCACATGGTGGATATTAGAGATATTCTATTTATTTTGGATGAACTACAGCACCAGTATGAAGATTTTTGTAAGTGAGCTCTTGTTGCTACAGCAAGTATTATTTATAAATAAATTGCCTTTAAATTAAATCCTAATTTGTAGGTTTTATCATATGGACTCTGAAAGCCTTCTCTGACCCCATGACTTTAACTCTTTAAAATTTTTTTTTTTATGTTTTATTTATTTTTTGAGAGCAAGAGAGACCGAGTGTGAGCGGGGGAGGGGCAGAAAGAGAGGGGGAGACACAGGATCCAAAACAGGCTCCAGGCTCTGAGCTGTCAGCCCAGAGCCTGACGCGGGGATCGAACTCACCAACTGCGAGATCGTGACCTGGCTGAAGTCGGACGCTTAACCGACTGCACCACCCAGGCGCCCCTACTCTAACTCTTTAGATAAATTTTAAATCCTAAACATACCTAATCAGTATTGATTATGTAACTACCATAATTTTCTTTTATCTTTCCCTTAATATTTTGCAACATGAAGTCAACTTTAAAAGAAAATAATAACACTAAGAAAAAAAGCGTAATTTGCAACTTGTGGGTCATTCTGACATCCTGACGTTGACAGTTAAAAATTTTTAATATAGGGGTGCCTGAGTGGCTCAGTCAGTTAAATGTCCAAATTCGGCTCAGGTCATGATCTCATGGTCCGTGAGCTCAAGCCCCTCATCAGGCTCTGTGCTGACTGCTCAGAGCCTGGAGGCTGAGGCAGATTCTGTGTCTCCCTTTCTCTCTCTGACCCTCCCCTGCTTGTGCTTTGTCTCTCTCAAAAATAAATAAACATTAAAACATTTTTTAAAAATTGTTTTTAGTATATTATTCAATATCATTCATGATTAGTTTTGTTTTTCTTCATTAAGTACGTTTTTAAAAATCTCTTCCTATTGCACATGGTGTCACTCCCTTTTCTTTCTCTGTCCGGGCATCCTTTGGTCAAGATTATCTATGTGTATAATTTTAAGCTCAATTTGGCTCAGTTGGTTGAGCGTCTGACTTCAGCTCAGGTCGTGATCTCACGGTTCGTGAGATCCTCAGCTGCTTCGGATTCTGTGTCTCCCTCTCTCTCTCTTCCTCCCCTGCTCACAGTCTGTCTCTGCCTCTCTCAAAAATAAATAAAGATTAAAAAAGATTAAAAAAAAGAACTATATAGTTCTAATAAACTTGCTACAAATAGAGCAGCCTCTTGGCTGATCCTTTCCTTAGTTTCTCCAGAGGCAAACATTTTAGCTGATTACCTGATATTTGTCTTCATGACTGTAAATAACATGTTTGTATTGCTTCTTGTTGATTTTTTTTAAATTTTGGTTAGACCTAGTAAACTCCCTAATATGAAAAATAAGGATTTAGCTCTGTTTCATTTTCCCTGTCCCCACCACATCCACTTCCCATACCTATCCATCCTCCTAATATAGTCATAAGGTAATTGAGTAAGTTTTAATTCTGTATTTATGTTAATATATTTATGTACACACTATTCACTGCTGAGCCACATGTAAGTATCTTGTGGCTACTTTCTCTTTCTGTACAATTTTTCCCTCTTTGAGTTGTCTTTCTTACTTATTGGCTTGGTTTAAAAAAAAGTATATATATTACTGATTGAAGCTTAAACTCTGCCAACTGTCTAAATATCCTCTTCGTAAGTTTGTCTGCACAAGGTATTCTAGTAGTTTTGTCTTCTTGAAGAAATCTTCTTTAGAGTATTTTGATGTTCTTCAGTATGAATTTGTTGCCCTCTACATTTTGTGTGCAACTGTCATCTTGAGATCTTTCTTCATTAACATGCTGGAGACTTTTCACTTCTCTCCTCCTATGACAGATTCTGTCTTCGTATTTTATGGATAGTTTGGGTACAGAATTCTAGATTGTAAATAATTTTCTATGTTTTCTAGTTTTCAGTATTGCCACTGAAGTGCAAAATTTTCTGACTCTTGACTTTGACACTGATTTTTTTTTTTCAAGCATATAGGATATTTTCTAGTCTTCTGAAAGTCTCCTGGAAAGAAGTTTCTTTGTAACGATTGTGCTGAATACAGCGTCCTTTGATTCTGGAAAATTAAAATAATTTGTTGATGATTTCCTTTCCTCTATTTTTTCTGTCTCTGTGGAAATCTTGATATTTGGATATGTGACATAATGGGATGATTCCTTTTTTTTTTTTTTAACCTTTTTCTCTTATCTCTTTGTTATGCTTTATTTATTTATTATTTATTTATTTATATTTATTACACGAGTGGGAGTGGAAGAGGGGCAAAGGGAGAGGGAGAGGGAGTCTTAAGCAGGCTCCACACCCAGCGCAGAACCCAACATAGGGCTCAGTCTCACGACTGTGAGATCATGACCTGGGCTGAAATCAAGAGTCGGATGCTTAACTGACTGAGCCACCCAGGTGCCACTCTTTGTTATGTTTTCTGAGAGAGTTCCTTAAATTTATCTTCCAATGCTTCTATTTAGTTTTTCATTTGTACTTTTAAATTTCCAATAATTTCTTTCCCCTCTGTTATTTTATTATAATAGCCTCCTCTTATTTCATGGGCATTTCTATTGTTCCACAAACAATATCTTCTGTTGCAACTAAGAACTTCTGTTGCAATGCTTTCGAGATTTCCTTTTTCATTCATATTCTGTCTCCTCCAAGGTATTTTTTTCTGTTTGTTTTTCATTTTAGGAGTGTTCCTCAAATGTCTGGTGATCTTTGGTTGTCTACTCATATTTGAGAATGGTGAACTCAAAAGCTATTTGGAAGCTCTGAGACTGAGGGCAAAACTAGCTGATTATGAGCTGTAGGATAGTGATTCTTAACCAGAGATGATTTGGAGATTTCCCCCACCCCCCACCCCGAACTTCCCCTTCCCCCAGGAACATTTGGAAACATTTGGAGACATTTTTGGTCATCACAATCTGTGTTACTGGCATCAAGTGATGAGAAGCCAGGGATGCTTCTGAGTATCCTACAATACACAGGACAGCTCTCTCAATAAAGAAGTATCTATCTCAAAATGCCAGTACTGCTGAGATTGAGAAATCCTGCTATCGGGTGGTCTGGCTGGGCTATTTGCCTGGAAAACCCTTAATATGACTGTATTTAGGGTATATTTCCTTTTGAGATGGTCAGAGTGTTCAAAGAAACTTTGAATATCCTTCCCGGAGGTATAGCCTTGCTTCATAGAATTCCAGGTGTTAAATAAGACGAAAGACTGAAGTTCCCATTATTCAGTGTAAGCCTCCCTCCGAGTTTTGCAGGTAATGCTCCTACCCTCTATTGTGTTTAGTATTCCATAATCCAGAGACCTTGTGTTTAACCCTTTCTGATGAATTGTCACTTTCCTGCTGGAGTAGGAGAAGATCAATAACTGGCTGTGCCCAGTGGATAAAAGTGAATATCTGGCCGTGTGAAGAAACCCTAGGTATCAAATTACTACTTAAAGGGATTTTAACCAGTTCTTTCTTTTTAGCTTCACTCTTACCCTCACTTTTAGAGGTACCTAAATGCTACTAATTTATGAGCTTTTGGAGTTTTTGTGTTATGAATTGGGTTGCTTCTTGGCTTTCCCCATTCTGCCTTATGGTTCAGCCTTTTCAGGTCTACTAAGTTCATCCGCTTTCCAGATTCCAAAATTTAATTGTAGTAGTTTCTTTTCTTTTCTTTTTTTTTTTTTTTTTTATTTTTTTTTCCAACGTTTATTTATTTTTGGGACAGAGAGAGACAGAGCATGAACGGGCGAGGGGCAGAGAGAGAGGGAGACACAGAATCGGAAACAGGCTCCAGGCTCTGAGCCATCAGCCCAGAGCCCGACGCGGGGCTCGAACTCACGGAGCGCGAGATCGTGACCTGGCTGAAGTCGGATGCTTAACCGACTGCGCCACCCAGGCGCCCCTGTAGTAGTTTCTTTTCCTCTTCTTTTTGTTATTATGGATTTGTGATGTTTTAAAAATTCCTTTAGTTTATTTTTGAGAGAGAGAGAGAGAGAGCGAGCCGGGGAGGGCAGAGAGAGGGGAAGACACAGAATCCAAAGCAGGCTCCAGGCTTCAAGCTGTTAGTACAGAGCCTGATGTGGGGCTCCAACTCACAAACCGCGATATCATGGCCTGAGCTGAAGTTGGACACCTAACTGACTGGACCACCCAGGCATCCCCAAAATTCCTTAGTTTAAATGGAGTGTTTGAAGGCTGTTCAATTTGCTATTATTACCTGAACGTTTCAAAGTTTATTTTGAATTCTAATTTTGTCTTTGATGTAGAAGTTTTTTCATTAATTTTTCTTTTCTGACATAGATATTCCTAATAATCACATACCCACTCCCATGCATAATAATTCATGTTATTCATTCTTCTGTATCTTTGCTGATTTTTTTACTAGTTCTGTTATAGAGAAAGGAACATTGTCTCCAAATATAATTGTAGATTTGTCTATTTCTCCTTTCAGTTTTGTCAGGTTTTGGTTCATGCATTTTGAAGCTCTGTTGCTAGGTGAATTCACATTTAGAATAGTTATATCTTCTTGGTGAGCTGATTCTTTTATCATTATGCAATATGTATGTGATCACTGGTAATTTTCTTTTCTCTCAAGTTTACTTTTTCTGATTCTAATATAACTCCAGTTTTCTTTTGATTAGTGCTTAGATGGTAAGTATTTTCCATCCTTTTACTTTTAACCTTCTTATATCACCAGTCTTGAAGTGTTTTGTAAACCACACAGAGTTGGGTGATGTTTTTTGTATTTATTTGTATAATTCCTATATTTTAATTGGAGTGTTTAAATCATATGTAATGTAATTACTTATACATTCAGACCAGGTATACCATATTATTATTTGTTTTCTATTTTTTACTCTGTTTTTCAACCATTTTATTGCTTCTTTTTTGGGGACCATTTTTTTAGTATGTGAATTTATTCTATATGTATTTTCACTATATCTCTGTATTTTTCCAGTGGTTGTTTTAAGGATTATAGTATACATACTTAACCTTTTCTAGTATACTAGAATAAATATTTTACCACTTCAAGTGGAATATAGAAGTTTAACCATTATATAGATCTTTTTACCCTCCCTCCGTTAAGCTGTAATTTTATTATGTATTACCACTATACACACTGAAAACTTCAGACAATGTTTTATAAGTTTTGCCTTCAATGATCAAACATATTTTAAACTTCTAAGAGGAGAATAATAGTCTATCATAAAATCAAGTATTATAACATTTGAAATACTTTAAAATGTGTTATTCAAATGTAAGATACTATTCTGAGCCGTCAGATGAATTTTATAAAGGAAGCCCCAGTGGGACATTGTATTAATATTTTTCTGAAGAGGTTATTTTATATACAAACTATTTTTTCCCACAAGTACTGAGAATCTTTAGGAGAGTAAATATTTGTATTCTGATGTTAAATTAAAAACAATTTTTTTAATGTTTATTTTTGAGAGAGAGGGAGACAGAACGTGAGTGGGGGAGGGGCAGAGAGTGAGGGAGACAGATTCTGAAGCAGGCTCCAGGCTCTGAGATGTCAGCACAGAGCCCAATGTGGGGCTCAAACCCATGAGCAGTGAGATCATGACCCGAGCCGAAGTGGGATGCCCAACGAGCTGAGCCACCCAGGTGCCTCTGTATTCTGATTTTATAAATAAAAATTTCCCCACTCCAACTTCCTTATACTTCAGTATGCTCATAACTAAGGGAGTTGTAGCTGTATTGGCATATTTAGCCTATAATCTTTCAAAATTGGCAGAGTGGGGAATGAGAACTACAAACTTCAGTAGGCTATCACTTTTGATTTGGTGTAACTTCAAATAGCTTTGGATAAAAGAATTTAAATATATTAAACCAGAAGATTATATTTAACGTAGTTAATATTTCAGTCTTAGTTATCAGCTCTGTTAGTTTTTCAACATATTAACCTTATTTAACTTTTTAAACTTTGTTTATTTAAGCAATTGATAATTTCTTGAATAGTTTTCATGAGGACTTAGTTGTTACTTTTTAAAAACCATTACAAATTGTACAGGTAAATAGAATTATTAAATATGTTTCTCTTGCTTAGCAGTTATGGAATCATCAGCCTTGGATGAATCTACTTCAAACAGAAAGTTATCAAATATATCAGAATGTTATCCACAGTATAGGATGAAAAGCAGTTTCTCTTCCAGACTACATGAACCATCATTATTCCCAAAGTTAAATAGAAAACACCTCCAATATCATAAAATTATGGAGGATGATGATTACCTTGAATTTAAAAGATCAAAAAATCCTTTGCAAATAAAAAAATTCCGAAATGGGGTTGATAGCAGTGATATAGGATTCTGGGAACCATATTCAAAGGATGGCATAAACTTTAAGAAAAGTTCAGAGAAGATTGAAATTCATGACTCAAAGTCTACGTCACATAGCTTGAAGAGCATTACAAGCCTCAAAAAGTCTCTGGTTAAAAGTGATAATTTTAGTACCCCCAAACTTCAGAAGCCAGCTGTGAGAAGGCATTCCAGCCTCCTAAAACAGGTTTCGTCGAAAGAAAAGATTGCAGTGAATGCTCTGGGTCAGTATCATATATGTAAGTCAAAATATAGGTCCTTGAGTTCCTGAGTCATCACAGAAACAAGCTGAATTAACCATTGATTAGACAGTTGTTTGCATTTCATTTGTCAATACTATTGAGTAATCACCACTTCTGGTATATAGACCAGTGTATATAACACTGTGGTTTTAAGTTGTGCCTTTTCAGATGGTTGTGTTCTCTTTTTCAGATGCCTAACTTTGACCAAGAAGTTTATTCAGAGATTAATCCAACTCACTCAAGTTCCCTAGAAATAGAGGGCCTGTTTTCTTTTGGAAATGCTTGTTTTATAATTTTTAAACTAAATATGTAAGGAGTCTATGTGAAATTTTTGTTCAGGTTCCATAATTTAAATATATGATATCCATATCCAATATGATATGATAATGCTTCAGATATCATCTCTTTTGGACATGGGAATATGAAGAAAGATAAAATAACTACTATTTTACAGTTTGGGTCCCCAGGGCTTTATGGTCTTTCTCAAAGATGAGCAAGGTTTTCCAACCAATATATAGTTTCCTCCTTCCGTGGTACCTCTATCACAGAAGTCCTGTGTGTGGAACTTAATTAAATACTCCTTCCTATAGTCCTTGGCTGAAGTTACTTAAGCTGTTTATTTTCTTGAAAGAAACGTATCTTTTTATTGCATTTAATATTGAAGGTAATTGTTAAAATGAGTGCTTAGTGAAATACTAGTGGTTCTTACACAGTAATACATATTTTAAACAACTCAGTTGAACAGAAAATGTGCTCTTTTAAGGAGGCACAACAATGTTCTTTCTGATTCCTTTACTGATACACTACTATTACTCTGTGCCTCATTCCTAATTCTGAGTTCTTTATATTCCAGTAAGATTAAAACCCTTGTTAAAGGAACAGTGGAGTAGTAGGCATTTAGCCCTTGGGTAGAAGAAGCCTGTGGAAGAAAGCGCTTATCTATCTTGCTGGTGTCGCCAACCTTTGCCATACTTAATATTCTTTGTAAAGAGAAGTGTGAAATAGTTTATCTGGTATAACTTCTCAAGATAAATTGATGGTAATTGAACATTTCTGAAATGTGACTGTCATTGGATATACATTTTAAAAACATTTTTAACTTTTCATTGTTATGATAATTTTTAAATCATAAGAATTACACAAAGGGAAAGACATTTCTATATACTCTTCATCTCGTTTTCCCAGGTATTAAGATCTTGTATAATCACAGTACAGTGAATTAAATCAGGAAATTGACACTGATACAATATTATATACATTCTGAAGATCTTATTCAATTTTTTTCAATTGGTCCATAAATGTATTTTTCCTGGTTCAAGGTCTCATCTAGGATCACACATTACATTCAGTTGTCATGTGTCCCTTAGTCTCCTCTGATCTAGGATAATTTCATGACCATGACACTTTCGAAGAGTATTGACTAGTTAATTTGTAAAATGTCCCTCATTTTGGGTTTTCCTTATATTTCTTCGTAAGTTCAGGTTATGCATTTTTGGTGGGAATTACAGAGAAGTGATACTATGCCTATCTCAGTGCATGATATTAGGGGACTCACGATGGCCATGTGTATCTCCTGCGAAGATTTTATGATTTTGAAGATTGTGAACTGAAAACATGGTAGCCTAAAATGATGGGAAGGGGAAGAACTCTCATTGTTTGCTTGGAATCCTGGAATTTAAACTAAACACTTTGTTGTTGTGATCTCTTGAACTCGTTCATTATATTTTAATCAGAACCAAGCAGCATTGGCTGGGTCACTGGAACAGGCTGTTCCTCCAAACAAGTAGTTTATAAACATTTATAGAACTTCAAGATTGTTTTCTGTTTGAGCTATATGGGAAATATTTAGGTATAATGTAAGATACAACAGAAATATGAAGAAAAAAGCAGTCATATGAGGTAATAATAATTAGATAAAACTTGTTTTCTAAATGCTAAAGACTTTGGGTGCTAATTATTGCTTAAGACACATAAATTCTGTGGCTGAATAGTCTTCTACATTTTGTATATTTAGAAAACATCTGTGAAGCTATCAATAAACTCCAAGAAAATTACATTGCTGCAGAAGAACTTCAGTCCATTTTGCCTTCAATAGGAGTTACTTTATCAGACAAAGAGTTCAAGGAGATTGTGGCAAAGACTGCTCAAAATGGTGAGACTGATAATACCAAACTTTTTGAAAAAATTAGATACTTTTATGGGATAGTATTAAATGATGGAGTAAGTTCTCAACTAGGAATGGAACATGGGCCATGCTAAAGAAGATTCTAAAAGAACAGATATAAAAATGGAAAGTGGAAAAAAAATTCCTGGAAAATCTGCCCTAATGGATTGGTTTGGAGGGACTAGGCCTTTTATAGCTCAGAATTGTTATGTAACACTCTATCACTATCCCTAGCTATGCCTTCCCATATGGGACAGGTACTGGAAAGGCTGACCCAGTTGTGGGGAGGTTCAGGCAATAAGAGCACAAAATCCAAGGGGTACAAAAATCTCTGAGCAAATAGCCTAAGCATCCAAGAAGAAATAACTGGAGATTCCAAAATGGTAAGGAAGTGCTACAACTAGGAATTTAGGGCTAATGATACTTAACCAATCAAGGCAGATGATTAGCATCTAGATGTTAAATAGCATATCCCAGTCACCAGCCTAAGTTCAAGGCAGATTTTAAGTTTCCAGGAAGAGCTTTTGTATTGGAGAAGTTGTTTTATCATTAAGTAAGAACCATCCACAACAGAAGTTCAGCTGAGGAGAGGGCAGAGGCAACATTTTGGGGAAAGACTGACTTGGGAATATGTTAGAAATGAATTCTTAGAACCTGAGCAAAATTTCTTAGCTAAGGCAAATGGGAAAGAAGATTAAAAAAAAAAAAAAATCTAAGGTGTAGGTGCTACTAAAATTATTGAGCCCTTTCATGTTGCTTATCAGGATTGGTAGGATCACTGTGGAGGGTGTATATCTAAAAACAGGTAGTTAATTGGATCAGCTGATAGTAATGGGGACACTTGGGTCTGTCAGGATTGGTCAGTATTGTCAAGGTGTCTTAATGGATAGCATTTTGACTGGGTTTTCATGATGGTATGAAATAGACTCCTTAAGTTTCTCATGGTCCATCTATATGGTCACCTTTCCTTTTTCCTATATCTATCAAAAATTGAGGACCTAGCTCAGTCCATTGCACTTTATAATAGGTATTTAAAAATTATTGAGTAATTATCAAAATGAAACGAACTGACCTAATTCAGAGACAGGATATGAAAGGAGAAATAGAATTATGATGAAGTGAAGAAGTAATTTTTTTTTCATAGTTGTATGAAACTATGAATTTACCTTTTATGCAAAAATATAAAGAATGCATGATCTAAAGTCTTTATTTTACAGGAAATGGAATGGTGAAGTTAGATGACTTTATGAGCGCTCTCTCCAAGGAGGAAAGTCTCCCTGAATGTGATGGTAGGTAGGAAATTTATTTTAAAATGATTTGGAGGAAAGAAGTGGTTAGGTTGAAAAGAGGTTCAACTGAACTGAGTTTGCTTTTTGGGTAGGTACTTAATAGTTCTGAAATTCTCAGGCAAGCCATGAAAACTTGATGTATTAGGGTAGTGATAGCTAACTTGCTTCCCTCACAGAATTGTTAGATGGATTTTAAAAACTGTAAAGTACTACATAAATGTAGAGTAAGGTAATGAGGAATTCCAATAGGGGATTAGCCCCATTTTTAGCAATGGATGGGTGATTTGATTTTTAATTTTTTTATAAGGAACTTGTTTGAATGAAATACTGGTTGTGTTTCCCTTGTTTTAGAACATTTCTAAAAAAAATTGTATTAAGCTATAATTTACATACATAAAACTCACTCACACACTAATTTTCATGAAATGTATAGAGTCATACAATCAACACCACAATCAGTTTGTTAAAAATTTTTGCTTGCAATGATTTTGGGTTTTTATGCAAATAATTAAATATTTTTCAGCAAGATTAACATGAGAAATGAAAGATACTAAGCCTTGGTGTTTTTATTTCCTTTTGTTTATTCATATGCTGAAAAGGAAAGATAAGCTTTTTGTGTCTTCCCAAAGGATTTCTCAGATAGAGAAAAATTAATCCAAAGGAAGAGATTTTTCTCTTATACTTACATGAAGTCTCATGTTAAAAACTACATTATTGTGGCGCCTAGGTGGCTCAGTCAGTTAAGTGTCCCTCTTTTGGTTTCAGCTCCGGTCATGATCTCACAGTTTGTGAGTTCAAGCCCTGTGTTGGACTTCTTGTGGACAACACAGGGCCTGCTTGGGATTCTCTCTTTCTCTCTCCACCCCTACCCTGTGTGCTCTCTCTCTCTCAAAATAAATAAACTTTAAAAAAAAAATCTCCATTATAATTTGTCACTTATGATGAATTGCTTAAGTGGTGTTCTTAAAGACACTATTAGCAAATTTCTTGAGTGCTTTACCTTGTAATCATTCATTCACGAACTCAGTCACCGTTTCATTGCTGTTTTGTGAAGTAGTGTCTTGGTTGTAGCCGACTCCTCCCTCCCATTTCCCCCATTATACTGTTTTTAAAATTTATTTTATTTTAACGTTTCATTTATTTAAATAATCTCTACACCCCACATGGGGCTCAGACTCACAACCCTAAGATCAATTGTCTCATGCTCTTTGGACTGAGCCAGCCAGGTGCCCCTAAAATTTATTTTTAATGGTGGTATCTAACACGTAACATAAAATTTGCCATCTTAACCATTTGTAACTGTACAGTTCAAGAACATTAGGGTTAAGTATATTCACACGGTTGTACAATGAATCTCTAGAACTTTTTCATCTTGCAAAACTGAAACTCTATACCCAGTGAACAACAACTACCCATCTGTGCCTCTCCAGCTTCTGACAACCATCATTCTACTTTCTGTTTCTGTGAATTTGCCTACTCCAGATACTTGAGTGAAATCATATAGTATTTGTCTTTATGAATGAATGGCTTATTTCACTTATCATAATGCCCTCAGGATTCATCCATGTTGTAGCACGTGTCAGATTTTTCTTTCCTTTTCGTGCTAATATTACATTGCACGTATATGCCACATTCTGTTTGTCCATTCATCCATTAATAGACACCCTCTTGGCAATTGTGACTAGTGCTGCTGTGAATGTGGGTATGCAAATACCTCTTTGAGCCCCTGCTTTCAATTCTTTGGGATATATAATCAGAAGTGGACACAATCCAGGTCTGTAACATTTCCTTCACTCCTAAAATTCTCTTGTGCCCATTTACCGTTAATCTCTACCTCCATTCCCAGGCGACCACTGATTTGCTTTCTGTTTCCATAAAGTTGCCTTTTTTTTTTTTAACATTTAATATAAATGAAATCATAAAACATGTGGTCTTTTGTGCCTGACTTCACTTTTTTGAGGCTAATTCATGTTGTTGTATGTATCAGTGGTTTGTTCCTTTGTATGGTTAAATAAGTCCATATTACATTTTATAGGTATATTCCATTTTGTTGATGGTTCACCAATTTATGACATTTGCTTATTTGCAGTTTGGGACTGGTATGCATAATGTTGAAATTAACATTTGCATTGCAGTCTTTCTGTGGACATGTTTCCATTTCTTTTGGGTAGATTCCTAGGAGAATAATTGCTAGTGTGTATGGTAAATTTATGTTTTACTTTTAAAGAAATTACCGGGGCGCCTGGGTGGCTCAGTCGGTTAAGCGTCCAACTTCAGCTCAGGTCACGATCTCGCGGTCCGCGAGTTCGAGCCCCGCGTCGGGCTCTGGGCTGATGGCTCAGAGCCTGGAGCCTGCTTCCGATTCTCTGCCTCCCTCTCTTTCTGCCCCTCCCCCGTTCATGCTGTGTCTCTCTCTGTCTCAAAAATAAATAAATGTTAAAAAAAAAAAAACTAGCAATCTTATTGGGGCGCCTGGGTGGCGCAGTCGGTTAAGCGTCCGACTTCAGCCAGGTCACGATCTTGCGGTCTGTGAGTTCGAGCCCCGCGTCAGGCTCTGGGCTGATGGCTGGGAGCCTGGAGCCTGTTTCTGATTCTGTGTCTCCCTCTCTCTCTGCCCCTCCCCCGTTCATGCTCTGTCTCTCTCTGTCCCAAAAATAAATAAAAAAACGTTGAAAAAAAGAAATTACCAAACTGTTTTCCAAAGTGGCTCTACCATTTTCATTCTCACCAGTAGTGTGTAAGGATTCTGGTTTCTTCCTATCCTCCACATGTAGGTATTATCTTTTTGTTTATAATCATTATAATAATTGTGTAGCGGAATTTCATTATGGTTTTAATTTTGCATTTCCCTAATGACTGATAATGTCAAATTTATTTGCACATGCTTACCAGCTGTTCATATATCTTTGGTGAAATATATATTCAAATCTTTGGCCCACATTTAGAATTCCATTTTGCTTTATCTATAGTGTTTCAGAGTATATCTCTCTGTATACCTTTTAAAGTTGTTGCTTCAGGTATATATACATAACTTATCACACTCTATTGGTGTCATCATTTTGCCAGTTCAAGTGAAATACAGAAGCCTTATCTCCATATACATCCCTCCCTCCTTTATGATATAATTACCTTAAATATTTCCTTACATATATTTAAAACCACATCAGGTGGTATTACTTTTACTTCAACCATCAGACTTGATTAAAAAATTCAAGAGAAGGAAAGCCTACTATATTTACCCATATTTTGACTTACCATTTTCTTTTTTCCTTCTTGATATTCCAGAGTTTTTTTTGTTTTATCCTTTGTTTTCTGTTTAAGAACTTCCTTTATCCATTCTTAGGCCTACTGGCAACCAATTCTTTTAGTTTCCTCTCATCTGAGAACATCTTGATTTCCTCTTCATTCCTGAAGAATAGTTTTTCTGAATATGGGATTTTACGTCGATAGTTCTTTACTTTCAGCACTTGAAAAATATTGTGTCACTTATTTCTGGCTTCCATGGTTTCTGCTGGAAATCCTGTCATTCAAATTGGTTTTCTTTCCCTAAAGTGTTTTTCTTAGGCTGCTTTCAAAATGTTCCCTTGTCTTTAGTTTTCAGAAGTTTAATTATGATGGATCTTGACATGGATTTCTTTGGATTTATCCTGTTTGAGGTCCACTTTTGTCTTGGATCTGTAGGTTAATGTCTCTTGATAAAAATTTAGGAAGTGTGCAGGCATGATTTCTTTGAGTGCCTTTTTAAGTCTCTTCCTCTTCTTCTGGGACTCTGATGGACACAAATGTTAGATCATTTTTATATTCCTACAGGTCTCTGGAACTGTTGATTTTTTCTTCAGTTTATTTTCTCAGTGTTGTTCATCGGATGATTTCCGTTGCTTTCAATTCATTGATTCTTACCTGTCTCTCCTCCTTTCAGCTGTTGAGTCCATCCACTGAACTTTTAATTTCAGTCATCATACTTTTTAGTCATTAAATTTCCATTTGGACTTTCTGTGTTGGTGTTTGTGCAAGAGAAAAAGCAGGCAGCTCTCCCAGTCCTCACATACTGTCCCTATACAGGAGAAGACTCCCACCCATCGGCCCAGCCTGATAGGCCCTAGGCCTCTACCACCTTTTTCCTTCCCCAGGCTCTAGGACTGACAAGATAGCTGATGGTTCTTTGGGACGCCCTGAAAAAGTTGACGTGCTGAGTAAACTCTTTACCTCTCCAGGAGGAAACTAAGAGCTGGGAATTTTAATCTCATCCTGTGCTGAACAGAGGGGAGGATCACTGCCTTCTACCAGCCCAAGCCATTGCTTTATTCTACCCCAAATACTAGACTGTGCTAGACCCATCAGAGCTCCAAGGCTGGCAAAACAGAAGCCAATCTTCTGGGGAGGCATTTTGGAAAAGCTGAATTTCTGGATATGTGGACCAAACTCTTCTTCCCCTTGGGTGAAGCTGGGAGCTAGAGTCTTTTTTTTTTTTTTGGATCATATGGTGCTGCATTGGAGGCAGCACTTGTGGGAGGGTGTCCCAAATGTCTGTACCAGCTTCAGTACGTCTTGTTTTGCATTCTCCTGGGATACAAGAGCCTGTCAGTTAGTTTCTAATTTCTCACAAAAGGAATTTATTTTTTAATTTCTGCTGAATCAGTGTGTTTGTGGGGAGAAGAAGGGTCCAGGGCGTTCTACTTAACTATCTTACTGACATCACTCACAAGCTGTTTACTTTTTAAAAAAATTTTTTTAATGTTTATTTATATTTGAGAGAGAGAGAGAACGAGAGTGGGAGAGGGGCAGAGAGAGACGGAGACAGAATCTGAAGGTTTCAGGCTCTGCGCTGTCAGCACAGTGCTCAACACAGAGCTTAAACCCATGAGTCATGAGATCGTGACCTGAGCTGATGTCAGGTGCCCAACCAACTGAGCCACCCAGGTGCCCCATCAGCTATTTACTTTTAAGTGAGAATTTTTTTCATCTAAAAAGTCCTTTCACAAGATAGTATCATATATCTTGTTCTACATATTTATACATAAAAATTACCTTTTAAAGAATCATTTTAAGAATCATCTAATTCAGACATCATTTTGATCATTTCTTTGTTTAGTAATCCATAATGACGTCCAGTGACTGCCTAAAGTTGATTAACTCCTGATAATGGCTTTAATGCCCTCCACTGCCCAGCTTCCTCACTTTACCTATCCTAATATTCTATTAGAGAAAATCTATTTGAGTTTAGTTTGTTCCAAAATTTACACAAAAACACACCCGCATGCATACCTGTCGACCCCCTTAACAATTCTATGTGTTTGTAAGTTATTTTAAGAAAATTTTATTGCATGGGCACCTGGGTGGCTCAGTTGATTGAGGGTCCACTTTGGCTCAGGTCATGATCTCGCTGTTCCTGAGTTTGAGCCCCATGTCTGGCTCTGTGTTGACAGCCTGGAGCCTGCTTGAGATTCTGTGTCTCCCTCTCTCTCTGCCCCTCCCCGACTCATGCTGTGCCTTTCTCTCTCTCTCAAAAATAAACATTAACGCTTTCATTACAGTAAAAATTTGTTTAAATTTAATAGAGGGAATACTGCCCAAATTTGTGAAGCATATATTCCAAAGTATCATAAAAAGACATGTGGGACAGTTATTTCCAAGTGATAATATTTATGTATACAGAAGATAAAAGATTAACCAGGGACTGAGCCATGTATTGCTACAAAACCTTACCCCAATTCATTATTCAAGATTGAAAGTTTTCTACTTATTTCTGTATCTGCTACCGAGAAACAGACTACTAAGAAAGTTTAAATTGTTAGAAAATTAAATGGGGAAATTGTATAATATTTTTGTTCCTGTGCACTTAAATTGCAATTAAATTGGCACTTCCTTCGATACAGAGATGATAGCAAAGTAGAATATATTTTTGGCTCTCATTTTGTACTTTGTTGGTTTTAAGTATTAAAGATTCTGGTAATTCTTTTCATATATAACATTTCTGAAGTTATTTTCTATGCTTGTTTATTTAGTGTTAGAACTAAAATTCATCTTACTATTGGTGTTTTCTTTTTGACTTATATTTAATACTCATTGGCATACTGCTTTATTTTCAGTGTTGACTGATGTCATTAAAGCCATTGATAAAATTAAAGATGAAAATATTGATTATGAGGATATGAATACTTGTCTTCAGCATTTTGGAGTTTACCTTTCTAAGCCAGAATTTGAGAAGATCACAGAGTTGACTGAAGCTGACAGTAAGTGAAAACTGGGTTGACACATGTGAAAAGATGGTCACTTTGCTATTTTTTTTCCCTCAGAATAATGACTTTATTTTTTTGATTAGAAAAAAGTCCATTAAAATGAAGTCAATACAGAAAAATACTCAAAAGTACAACAAAACACACAAAATCCCATGATCCAGAAATATCCAGTATTAACAGTCTTTCCAGACACTTTTTTCCTATAGGCAAAAGTACAAACAAAAAGAAAGTAGAGGTTGTGGTTTTGCTTTCTGACAAGGAAGAGGTCAGGACAAAAGTCGTTAAATGGGACAAACGACTCTTTATTATGCCAAAGTCTATAATTCATAAGGAAGGTACTAGTTTTGAGTATCTGTACCCTTATAACTTAGCAGCATCTTTTCTAAAGAGAAAGGGTGGTTGTGAGATAGACACGTGTGTGGGGCTATAGATGAAATAAGAATGGCCATGAAGAGTATGTGAAGAGTACAGGAAGAGTATGTGAACTTTTATTACAATATATTTCTTATTTTGTGTGTATTAAAATTTTTCCATAATGAAAAGCAAAAAAGGAATAGAACAAATGTAAGTTATGTGCCTTACGTGAGAAAATGATAAGACTTTGTTAAAAGACATTATAGAACACCTAAATAAATTGGAATATGTCCCATATTAATGGACTCAGAGACCCCCAAGTCTGCCAATTCTCATAATTAATTTACTTATCTAAAGCAATTCTAATAAAACCCTGACTTTTTTGATGAATTAATTCTAATATTTGTATGCATAAACAAAGATCAAGAATAGCTAAAACACTCTTGAGGAAGAAAAATGTGGATAGGGTGTATGAGTGGTGTTGGAGGGATCTTGCTACCCTGGATATTAAGACTCATTATAAAGTTACAGTAAGTAAAACAGTGTGAAAATGGCACAGGGATAGAGAAATTGATAGGACAGGATAAGTAACTTCCAAATACATCTACACGCATATAAGGAAACATATATAATGAGGTGGCAGATTACTGGGGGGGAGGGGAAGCACCAGTTAATAAATGGTGCTGGAATAATTAATTATTCAAATGTAAAAAATAGAATTGGATCCCTACCTATGTATCATATTCAGTAATGCTTTCCAGATACGAACACTAAAATTCTCTTTAGAGAAAGAAGAAAAATTTTCTGACTTAGAGTTACAAGGAATTATTTTTAAGATACAAAATCACTAACCAGAAAAGATTTATACATTTGACTACATTAAAAATAAGAACTTCTCTTTATTAAAAGGTAATACAAACAGAATGAAAATACAAGCCACAAATGGAGCAAAGATTATTATTTAAAAAAAATTTTTTTTAATGTTTATTTTTGAGAGAGAGAGAGAGAGGTGCAGAGTGGGGGAGGAGCAGAGAGAGAGGGAGACAGAATCTGAAGCAGGCTCCAGGCTCCCAGCTGTCAGCACAGAGTCCTAAGCGGGGCTTGAACTCATGAATTGTGAGATCATGACCTGAGCCAAAGTTGGATGCTTAGCCGACTGGGCCACCCAGGCATTCCAGAGTAAAGATTATCTGTAACACTCATAACAGCAAAAGATCATTGTGGAGAATAAATAGGAAACCCCTATAAATTAACAACCCAAGAGAAAAATGGCCAAATTACAAGAACAGCCATTGCCAGATGAAGAAACGTAAGTTGCTAATAATCATATGAAGTCTTTTTATACATCATAGTAATCAGGGAAATGCAGAATTTAGGTCACAATGAAATACCTTTTGATGCTGACCAAATTGGCAAAAATTAAGGTCTGTTAATTTAATTGTTGGTAAATAAGGCAAAAGTGGTAAAAGAACTTTGAAAAACATTATGTAGTATTCTGTAAGGTTTTCATACTTCATGGCTTAGAAAATCCATTTTTTAGTGATACATCCCAGAAAATCTCTGCACTGATGTGCAAGGAGACATGTTAAAAATGCTCATAGCAGCTCTGATCTTAATAGAAAAAGGAAGGAAGGAAGGAAGGAAGGAAAGAATGAACAAAAACAAACAACATGATCGGTGATAGAATGTATAAATAAATTGTGGTATTTACCACTGATGCATAATGAAATACTGATAATGTGTACATTAGTGAAAATGAACTATAGCAATATACTATATGAATGGTTCTTGGAAATATAATATTGAATGAAAAAAGCAAGTCTAGATTGCTATAGTGTGATAATTTTTAGAGAGCTGTAAAACAAAATTAAGGAATATTTTGTTTATCCTGTGTAAAATTATATGTAAAAAAGCAAGACCTTGGTTAATTTTAAAAAATTCAGCAATATTCTCTCTGTAAAGAAGCAGTAGAATAGAATGGGGGAAGCACAGAAGCAGATGCAGTGGTGTTACTAATGTTCTTCAACTGTGAGGGAGAGGAAGGGGGAAAAACGTTACAGAGAGTGAGGCAAACCATAAGGGACTCTTAAATACTGAGAACAAACTGAGGGTTGATGGGGGTGGGGGAGAGGGGAAAGTGGGTGATGGGCACTGAGGAGGGCACCTGTTGGGATGAGTACTGGGTGTTGTATGGAAACCAATTTGACAATAAACTATATTAAAAAAATAATAAAAATTTTTAAAAAGTAATTTTGTCCTTAAAACAATAGTGTTCTTCAGATGGGAGGCGGGTTCAGTGGTTCAGCTAAAACATTTGTGTATCAAATAGACATTATCAAAAATAGGGAATCTATTGCTTTAGAAAGTTATATGTTCCTGTTAGTGGATGTAAATCTTCATTAACTCTAACATTCCCCTAGAATTTTTCAAAGTCTCATTTTTTTCAAGTCTTTAAATATTTGGTTAAGAATACAAAGTAATTTGGTGCTCCTTAAAGTAAACTTCTCAAAGATTCTTTATCTTGGAAATAGGCAATAGGCTGTGCCTTATCTTTTATAGATTAGAATTGGAATTTGATTTTTTTTAGTGGGATAAACAAAGGAGTAGTGTTATCAAAAGCTCATCCTATTTATATAAAATCTTTATATGCGGCCTTAGAAAATTCTTAGAAATCTTTATCCATTCTAATATTGGGATATTATATATAATCAAGGAAAGACATTTTCTAAGTATAGAATGACTATTAAAACGTTTAATAGTTTCAAAAGTATACTGGAATAAAGATAACAATGTGAATGGTAGCCTGAGGTGGGAGAAACCAGAGGTCAAGAAAGCTCACTTCTAATCTCTGATCTCGTATTTCCTTTTGTGACCTGGGGAAAAAAATCACAATATCATGTCTAAGTATTTTTTAAAATGTATAAAATAATACACTAATTCTTTACCGACATATCTTTGAGTTGTTGTCAGGCCAAGACAAGATAATGTAAGTTAAAATTAAAAATGTTGTGCGCTTGTAACTAGAAGGATTTTGATTAACTTTCCTGGCATTTTTCAGTTTTACTTTCTCCTTGTGTGTTGAATTGCTTTTTCCTCTTAGAACCATATATTTTTAGTGGTATTAGCTGATGGCTATAATCATGTTATCTCCTTGTAATTTATTTTACATGATTCAATAGTTGTCATAATTAACATTTGAAGATATTGAAGAAAATATTCTTTTCTCCTTAGAAACGAAAAAAGTGAATTTTAAAGATTTCATTGATACAATGATGACCAATACGGAACGCTTCTCTGAAAAATTATGTAAGAACATCACATTTTGTGCTTTTATTTACAGTTTCAAGTTTATTTATTTATTTTGAGAGACAGAGAAAGAGCAGGGGCAGGGCAGAGAGAGAGAGAGAAAGGGAGAGAGAGAGAATCCCAAGAAGACTCCACACTGTCAGTTACAGAGCCCAGTGCACAGCTCGATCTCACAAACCATGAGATCGTGACCTGAGCGGAACTCAAGAGTTGGACACACTTACCCGACTGAGCCACCCACCCCAACATATATTGTGCTTTTAGTGGACCAACTGGTGTGACAAACTTTAGAAGAGTGTAGTAGACTAAAAGAGGCAGTCATCCTGTAGGTCATCAGCCAAACAGATGCCTGGCTTACTGCTGATGTTTGGTTTCAATCTTCTCTGTTCATGATTTCTAAATCTCGAGCACTTCCACGTGCAAATGAATTGAAAGTTTTTACGAGCTTACTGTTTATCCTCACACTTACTATAAAGAGCTAGAACCGTGTATATAAAATTCCTTTTTGGAAGATGTAAAATGTCTTCCCAATTTGGGGAAGTGATGCCATCTAGTGACTAGCGCTGAGTACTCATATGCAAAATTTCCTCTTTCATTTGTTTATATATTTTTTTCCATCTTCCAATTTACTTAGTAATATTTACTGAGCCATTGTTATATATGCTTTCTGTTAAGCTGATGAGCTGTTAAGATGAGAAAGACAGTCTTGGCCACTCAGAAGCTCACTGTAAAGAAATATAAGGTCCTATATGTATATTTTAAATGGAGTGAAGTTAGTTTAAAAATTGAAGCGAAAAGTAGTATTTTGTTATTTTGTGCTTAGCTATTGGGTAATAGTGCATTTTAAGTAACAGTTATTTTACCTTACACTAGAAATCAATTTAATTTGTTTTCTATACAAGGTGGAACATAATAGATTAATTGGATGAAGAGATTATTTGCATTGTTAGTCACTTCATTTATCCTGGGAATTTTAGTTTCATGGAGATAAAAAGTTTTTGTTTTTGTTTTTAAACATTTTTATTATTTATGAGAGACAGAGAAAGATAGAGCACGAGCCGGGGAGGGGCAGAAAGAGACAGAAACACAGAATCTAAGCAGACTCTAGGCTCTGAGCTTGTCAGCACAGAGCCCGAGGTGGGGCTTGAACTCACAAACAGCGAGGTCATGACCCAAGCCGAAGTAGGATGCTTAACCAACTGATCCACCCAGGCACTCTGAGTTAAAAAGTTTTATTAGCACAGAGTTGTATAGTATATTATCTTACTCATATCTATAGTTAAATTTCCTTTCTTGTTGTTAAATATTGCACATTTATATTCACTGCTTTCCTTTTTTCTTCATCTGGCTGCTCATTTCTTCACCAGACAGCTTATTGGTTCTGTATACCTCATTGGGACCTTCTATCCATTTATCCCTCAACTTTGTCCTTACCCACCAGTCTCCCTGTTTTCACTTTTCTTCCTTATCCACTTGAAAATCTCTGGTCTGTGTACCTCGAATACCCTAAAGTCTTCAGTACCCTAAATTGCACTTTGGTTGCACCTGTCTGACAAAACTCCCAACCCTGGCTTCTCCTCGTGGCTGACATCATTTCTAGAGAAAATCATATAGCTCAGCAGATTGAACACTTTGAAATCTTGACCATCAGTGTCTGGTGGCCCTCAGCACTACCTAGGAATTATGTGGTTCCCACCCTCTCCCAGTTAGTTTATTCTTTTACTCTCTGAAATAACTAATTAACAATCTCCATTCTCTCAAACTTCCATTCCTACTCCAACCTTAGCCCGTCTCACATTTAGCAGATAACTTAGCCTTTAAAAGGAAAATAGAAGCCTGTCACTATTTTGAGGACGTTAAGATATTTCCCAATATTTTCTCCTAAAAGTTTTTAAGTTTTTCTTTTTCATAGTTAAGTCTTTAATTCACCTGAAATTGATTTTTATGTTTAGAGTGAAATTGGGATCCAATTTAGTTTTTTTCCATAAAAATATTAGCTGGTGACAGTTTTATTTTTAAAAAAAAAATTTTTTTTTCAACGTTTATTTATTTTTGGGACAGAGAGAGACAGAGCATGAACGGGGGAGGGGCAGAGAGAGAGGGAGACACAGAATCGGAAACAGGCTCCAGGCTCTGAGCCATCAGCCCAGAGCCTGACGCGGGGCTCGAACTCACGGACCGCGAGATCGTGACCTGGCTGAGGTCGGACGCTTAACCGACTGCGCCACCCAGGTGCCCTGGTGACAGTTTTATATTAATTCTTTGAGATTTATGTATTGTATAAATTGATTTGGAACCTGACACTCACACATGATGGCCTTGGGATTTAGGTTATCATTGGAGATTTTATTCCTTCTATCCATACCTCTGGCAGAGAACAGCCTTTCTTCTTGAATTCCTAAAAAGGTGACTAAAGTGTTTTTATTAATAATTTTCAGATGGAAAGATTTTCCGGGGCCCTGTCTTTTTTGGGAAAAGTTTTCAATTAGCAATAATCGCGCCTCGGATAAACCTCATTGGCTATGATACTGCCACTGTGCAAAGCTGGGCCCTGTCTTTTGTTTGTTTGTTTGTTTTGTATTAAAATTTTTTTTAATGTTTATTTATTTTTGAGAGAGCAAGAGACAAAGTGCGAGCAGCGAATAGGCAGAGAGAGAGGGAGACACACAATCCGAAACAGGCTCTAGGTTCTGAGCTGTCAGCACAGAGCCCAATGGCGGACTCGAACTCACAAACTGAGAGATCATGACCTGAGTTGAAGTTGACGCTTAACTGACTGAGCCACCCAGGCCCTGGTTTTAAGTAGGCATCTCAATTATAATTCTAGACTTGTCTGTGCCAAGTAATAACAATAATACTTATTATATTACTCACATTTATTGAGGGTTTACTATGTGCCAGTACTGTTTTAAATAATTTTTATTTATTAACTCATTTAATTCTCACATCAACTCTATTATTTTTATTTTATGGATGGGAAAACCACGGCACAGAGGTTAAAGAAGTCACATAGCTAGTATGTGGTAGAATTAAGATTAGAACTCGGGTAGAGTGGTGCCTGGTTGGTTCAGTCAGTTGAGTGTCTGACTCTTGATTTTAGCTCAGGTCATGACCACAGCGTTGTGAGATGGAGCCCCACATCAGGCTCTGTGCTGGGCATGGATCCTGCTTAAGATTCTATCTTGAGAGGCCCTGTGTCAGCTTGGCAGAGTGGTGCCACCCCAGAACCGGGTGTGTGGAGTGGGATCCTTTAAGATGTTGGGGTTTGAATCCCAGCTGAGTGCCTGGGAGGTGCAGGAGACTGTGGAGCGGGACATACTGACCAGATCGTGCCTGTGCTGTGCTGTGAGGGCTGCCTGAACAGGGTGGTTTGGTCTAGGGAGGAGAAACTGCGATGATGCCATTTTCCTCCAATCACCAACATGGTGGGGCTTCAGGGAACAGGACGGCAGGCCCCCAGGGGAGGTTGGACTGCTTACACCAAACCCTGCCTCACCATGCCTGGCAACTGCATATCTGCTGGAGGTAGAATTGCCACTTACCCAACCAGAGGGTCCCTCCTCCAGACCAGCACAACCACTGGCTCCAGGGCACCTTCGGACAACGGTCCGGCAGTTTTTCATTTTCTGATTTGATTTTTGGTAATACATATTTTCTTTTCTTGTCTTTTCTCCTTCTTCTTCTTCCTTCCCTTCTCTATTCTGGTTGTTAAGTTGTGTAAGCAGGCATTTTTAATCTATGCATTTTACACCTCTTCTGTATCTCCTCCTTCTTTATTTTTCTCTCTCTCTCTCTAGATTAAGCCATATAGTTTCTCTGATTCTCTGTCCGCTCAATTTTTTTTCTCTTTCCCTGCCCCTGTCATTTCCCTCTTTCTATGGGATAAGGCTTCTTCCACCCCCTCCCCTTTTTAATTTTTTCCAGGGTTACTTCAATGAACAAATCAAAGCACGCCTGGTGGAAGGTCCATACCACCAGTGCGAGTAGCGGTATAAAGCAACCAGAGTCACAACAACAGAGAGCATGTGACACACTACAAAAACACCTCCTGAAGGGTCAGGCCCTGGATAGTATATGACCCCTTTTTAACACAGTAGTACTCACAGGGGCAGGACACATAACAAACTATTAAAACACATAAAAGACAGAAAACTAGACAAAATGACTAGACAGAAGAATTCTCAAAAATTCTAGGAAGAAATGACAGCCAGAAAAATTGCTCAAAACAGATATAAACAATATATCTAAACAAGAATTTGGAATAATCGTCATAAGACTAAGAGCTGGGCTTGAAAAAACTATAGAAGACAGCAGAGAATCTATTGCTGCAGAGATCAAGGACACAAGAGATAGTCATGATGAATTAAGAAATGCAGTAAATGAGATGCAAAATAAACTAGATGCAGAGACAGCAAGGATGAAGGAGCAGAGGGAAGAATAAGTGAATAGAAGATAACATTATGGAAAATGATGAAGCTGAAAAAGAGAGAGAGAGGAAAATATTAGACCATGAGGGGAGATTTAGAGACCTAAGTGATTCAATGAGATATAATAATATCTGTATCATAGGAGTTCCAGAAAGAGAAGAAAGAGAAAGGGGCAGAAGGTTTATTTCACCAAATTATAGTTGAGAGCTTCCCTAATCTGGGGAAGGAAGCAGACATCCAAGTCCAGGAGGCACAGAGAACTCCCTTCAGAATTAACAGAAACAGGTCAGCCCCAAGGCATATCATAGTGAAATTGGCAAAATACAAAGATAAAGAGAGAATTCTGAAAGCAGCTAGGGACAAATGGGCCTTAACCTACAAGGGCAGACACATAAGGGTAGTAGCAGACCTGTCCACTGAAACTTGGCAGGCCACAAGGGAGTAGCTGGAAATATTCAATGTGCTGACTAGGAAAAATAAGCAGCCAGGAATCCTTTATCCATCAAGGCTGTCATTCAGAATGAAAGGACAGATCAAGGCTTTTCCAGACAAACAAAAACTGAAGGAATTCATGACCACTAAACCAACCCTGCAGGCACTCTGTGGGTGGAATGCTGCAAAGACTACAAAGGACCAGAGACATTGCCACAATCATGAAACCTACAGATAACACAATGACACTAAATCCATATCTTTCAGTCATAACTCTGAATGTAAATGGGCTAAATGCCCCAATCAAAAGGCATAGGGTATCAAAATGGATAAAAAACCAAGTTCCATCTATATGCTGTCTACAAGAGACTCATTTTAGACCTGAGGACACCTGAAAATTGGAAGTGAGGGGATGGAGAACCATATATCATGCTACTGGAAGTCAAAAGAAACTGGAATAGCCACACTTATATCAGACAAACTAGATTTTAAAGTAAAGATGGTAGCAAATGATAAAGAAGGGCATTGTCATAATTAAGGGGCCTATCCATCAAGAAGAGATAACAATCGTAAATGTTTATGCCCCCAACTTGGTAGAACCCAAATTTATAAATTAATCACAAACATAAGCAATCTTACTGATAATAATACGGTAATTGTAGATGACTTTATTTTTTTTCAATATATGAAATTTATTGTCAAATTGGTTTCCATACAGCACCCAGTGCTGATCCCAAAAGGTGCCCTCCTCAGTACCCATAACCCACCCTCCCCTCCCTCCCACCCCCCATCAACCCTCAGTTTGGTCTCAGTTTTTGAGAGTCTCTTATGCTTTGGCTCTCTCCCACTCTAACCTCTTTTTTTTTCCTTCTTCCCCTCCCCCATGGGTTTCTATTAAGTTTCTTAGGATCCACGTAAGAGTAAAACCATATGGTATCTGTCTTTCTCTGTATGGCTTATTTCACTTAGCATCACACTCTCCAGTTCCATCCATGTTGCTACAAAGGGCCATATTTCGTTCTTTCTCATTGTCACGTAGTATTCCATTGTGTATATAAACCACAATTTCTTTATCCATTCATCAGTTGATGGACATTTAGGCTCTTTCCATAATTTGGCTATTGTTGAGAGTGCTGCTATAAACATTGGGGTACAAGTGCCCCTATGCATCAGTACTCCTGTGTCCCTTGGGTAAATTCCTAGCAGTGCTATTGCTGGGTCATAGGGTAGGTCTATTTTTAATTTTTTGAGGAACCTCCATACTGTTTTCCAGAGCGGCTGCACCAATTTGCATTCCCACCAACAGTGCAAGAGGGTTCCCATTTCTCGACATCCTCTCCAGCATCTACAGTCTCATGATTTGTTCATTTTAGCCACTCTGACTGGTGTGAGGTGATACCTGAGTGTGGTATTGATTTGTATTTCCCTGATAAGGAGCGACGTTGAGCATCTTTTCATGTGCCTGTTGGCCATCCGGATGTCTTTTTTAGAGAAGTGTCTATTCATGTTTTCTGCCCATTTCTTCACTGGGTTAGTTGCTTTTCGGGTGTGGAGTTTGGTGAGCTCTTTATAGATTTTGGATACTAGCCCTTTGTCCGATATGTCATTTGCAAATATCTTTTCCCATTCTGTTGGTTGCCTTTAGTTTTGTTGGTTGTTTCCTTTGCTGTGCAGAAGCTTTTTGTCTTCATAAGGTCCCAGTAGTTCATTTTTGCTTTTAATTCCCTTGCCTTTGGGAATGTGTCAAGTAAGAAATTGCTACGACTGAGGTCAGAGAGGTCTTTTCCTGCTTTCTCCTCTAGGGTTTTGATGGTTTCCTGTCTCACATTCAGGTCCTTTATCCATTTTGAGTTTATTTTTGTGAATGGTGTGAGAAAGTGGTCTTGTTTCATTCTTCTGCATGTTGCTGTCCAGTTCTCCCAGCACCATTTGTTAAAGAGACTGTCTTTTTTCCATTGGATGTTCTTTCCTGCTTTGTCAAAGATGAGTTGGCCATACGTTTGTGGGTCCAGTTCTGGGGTTTCTATTCTATTCCATTGGTCTATGTGTCTGTTTTTGTGCTAATACCATGCTGTCTTGATGATTATAGCTTTGTAATAGAGGCTAAAGTCTGGGATTGTGACGCCTCCTGCTTTGGTCTTCTTCTTCAAAATTACTTTGGCTATTTGGGCCTTTTGTGGTTCCATATGAATTTTAGGATTGCTTGTTCTAGTTTCGAGAAGATTGCTGGTGCAATTTTGATTGGGATTGCATTGAATGTGTAGATAGCTTTGGGTAGTATTGACATTTTGACAATATTTATTCTTCCAATCCATGAGCACGGAATGTTTTTTCCATTTCTTTATATCTTCTTCAATTTCCTTCATAAGCTTTCTATAGTTTTCAGCATACAGATCTTTTACATCTTTGGTTAGATTTATCCCTAGGTATTTTATGCTTCTTGGTGCAATTGTGAATGGGATCAGTTTCTTTATTTGTCAACTGATGAATGCAACTGTTGATTGCAACTGATTTCTGTACATTGATTTTGTATCCTGAAACTTTGCTGAATTCATGTATCAGGTCTAGCAGACTTTTGGTGGAGTCTATCGGATTTTCCATGTATAATAACATGTCTTCTGCAAAAAGTAAAAGCTTAACTTCATCTTTGCCAATTTTGATGCCTTTGATTTCCTTTTGTTGTCTGATTGCTGATGCTAGAACTTCCAACACTGTGTTAAACAACAGCGGTGAGAGTGGACATCCCTGTCGTGTTCCTGATCTCAGGGAAAAAGCTCTCAGTTTTTCCCCATTGAGGATGATATTAGCTGTGGGCTTTTCATAAATGGCTTTTATGATCTTTAAGTATGTTCCTTCTATCCCGACTTTCTCGAGGGTTTTTATTAGGAAAGGATGCTGAATTTTGCCAAATGCCTTTTCTGCACCGATTGACAGTATCATATGGTTCTTATCTTTTCTTTCATTAATGTGGTGTATCACATTGATTGATTTGCGAATGTTGAACCAGCCCTGCATCCCAGGAATGAATCCCACTTGATCATGGTGAATAATTCTTTTTAGAAGCTGTTGAATTCGATTTGCTAGTATCTTATTGAGAATTTTTGCATCCATATTCATCAGGGATATTGGCCTATAGTTCTCTTTTATTACTGGGTCTCTGTCTGGTTTAGGAATCAAAGTAATACTGGCTTCATAGAATGAGTCTGGAAGGGGCGCCTGGGTGGCTCAGTCGGTTAAGAGTCCGACTTCGGCTCAGGTCATGATCTCGCGATCCGTGAGTTCGAGCCCCGCGTCGGGCTCTGTGCTGCCAGCTCAGAGCCTGGAGCCTGTTTCAGATTCTGTGTCTCCCTTTCTCTGACCCTCCCCCATTCATGCTCTGTCTCTCTCTGTCTCAAAAATAAATAAACATTAAAAAAAATTATAAAAAGAATGAGTCTGGAAGTTTTCCTTCCCTTTCTATTTTTTGGAATAGCTTGAGAAAGATAGGTATTATCTCTGCTTTAAACGTCTGGTAGAACTCCCCTGGGAAGCCATCTGATCCTGGACTCTTATTTGTTGGGAGATTTTTGATAACTGATTCAATATCATCGCTGGTTATGGGTCTGTTCAAGCTTTCTATTTCCTCCTGATTGAGTTTTGGAAGTGTGTGGGTGTTTAGGAATTTGTCCATTTCTTCCAGGTTGTCCAGTTTGTTGGCATATAATTTTTCATAGTATTTCCTGATAATTGCTTGTATCTCTTAGGGATTGGTTGTAATAATTCCATTTTCTTTCATGATTTTATCTATTTGGGTCCTCTCCCTTTTCTTTTTGAGAAGCCTGGCTAGAGGTTTGTCAATTTTGTTTATTTTTTCAAAAAACCAACTCTTGGTTTCGTTTATCTGCTCTACAGTTTTTTTAGATTCTATATTGTTTATTTCTGCTCTGATCTTTATTATTTCTCTTCTTCTGCTGGGTTTAGGCTGCCTTTGCTGTTCTGCTTCTATTTCCTTTAGGTGTGCCGTTAGATTTTGTATTTGGGATTTTTCTTGTTTCTTGAGATAGGCCTGGATTGCAATGTAGTTTCCTCTCAGGACTGCCTTCGCTGCGTCCCAAAGCGTTTGGATTGTTGTATTTTCATTTTCGTTTGTTTCCATATATTTTTTAATTTCTTCTCGAATTGCCTGGTTGACCCACTCATTCGTTAGTAGGGTGTTCTTTAACCTCCATGCTTTTGGAGGTTTTCCAGACTTTTTTCTGTGGTTGATTTCAAGCTTCATAGCATTGTGGTCTGAAAGTATGCATGGTATGATTTCAATTCTTGTAAACTTATGAAGGGCTGTTTTGTGACCCAGTATATGATCTATCTTGGAGAATGTTCCATGTGCACTCGAGAAGAAAGTATATTCTGTTGCTTTGGGATGCAGAGTTCTAAATAGATCTGTCAAGTCCATCTGATCCAATGTCTCATTCAGGGCCCTTGTTTCTTTATTGACCGTGTGGCTAGATGATCTATCCATTTCTGTAAGTGGGGTGTTAAAGTCCCCTGCAATTACCACATTCTTATCAATAAGGTTGCTTATGTTTATGAGTAATTGTTTTATATATTTGGGCGCTCCGGTATTCGGCACATAGACATTTATAATTGTTAGCTCTTCCTGATGGATAGACCCTGTCACTATTATATAATGTCCTTCTTCATCTCTTGTTACAGCCTTTAATTTAAAGTCTAGTTTGTCTGATAGAAGTATGGCTACTCCAGCTTTCTTTTGGCTTCCAGTAGCATGATAAATAGTTCTCCATCCCCTCACTCTCAATCTAAAGGTGTCCTCAGGTCTAAAAT
>NW_024422817.1:0-33190 GCF_014898765.1 Herpailurus yagouaroundi | reverse complement strand
CTAAATGACAGACTTGCTGGATAAAGGATTCTCGGCTGCATATTTTTCCTGTTCATCACATTGAAGATCTCCTGCCATTCCTTTCTGGCCTGCCAAGTTTCAGAAGAGAGATCAGTGACAAGTCTTATAGGTCTCCCTTTATATGTAAGAGCACGTTTATCCCTCGCTGCTTTCAGAATTTTCTCTTTATCCTTGTACTCTGCCAGTTTTACTATGATATCTTGCAGAAGATCGATTCAAGTTACGTCTGAAGGGAGTTCTTTGTGCCTCTTGGATTTCAATGCCTTTTTCCTTCCCCAGATCAGGGAAGTTCTCAGCTATGATTTCTTCAAGTACATCTTCAGCACCTTTCCTTCTCTCTTCCTCCTCTGGAATACCAATTATGCATAGATTATTTCTCTTTAGTGCATCACTTAGTTCTCTAATTTTCTCCTCATACTCCTTGATTTTTTTAATCTTTTTCTCAGCTTCCTCTTTTTCCATAATTTTATCTTCTAGTTCACCTATTCTCTCCTTTGCCTCTTCAATCCGAGCCGTGGTTATTTTATTTTGCAGCTCATTTATAGCATTTTTTAGCTCCTCCTGGCTGTTCCTTAGTCCCTTGATCTCTGTAGCAATAGATTCTCTGCTGTCCTCTATACTCTTTTCAAGCCCAGCGATTAATTTTATGACTATTATTCTATATTCACTTTCTGTTATATTGTTTAAATCCTTTTTGATCAGTTCATTAGCTGTTGTTATTTCCTGGAGATTCTTTTGAGGGGAATTCTTCCGTTTGGTCATTTTGGATAGTCCCTGGAGTGGTGCGGAACTGCGGGGCACTTCTCCTGTGCTGTCTTGAATAACTTGCATTGGTGGGTGGGGCCGTAGTCAGACCTGATGTCTGCCCCCAGCCCACCGCTGGGGCCACAGTCAGAGTGGTGTGTACCTTCTCTTCCCCTCTCCTGGGGCGGGATTCACTGTGGGGTGGTGTGGCGTGGCCCATCTGGGCTACTTTCACACCCCAGGCTTATGGTGCTGGGGATCTGGCGTATTAGCTGTGGTGGATCGGCAAGGTGCACAGGGATGGGACGGGCAGGCTCAGCTCGCTTATCCTTCCGTGATCAGCTTCGGGAGGGGCCCTGCGGCACCAGGAGGGAGTCAGACCCGCCGCCAGTGGGATGGATCCACAGAAGCACAACGTTGGATGTTTGCGCAGTGCAAGCAAGTTCCCTGGCAGGAACCGGTTCCCTTTGGGATTTTGGCTGGGGGATGGACGAGGGAGATGGCTCTGGCGAGCGCCTTTGTTCCCCACCAAACTGAGCTCTGTCGTCCGGGGGCTCAGCAGCTCTCCCTCCCTTTGTCCTCCAGCCTTCCCACTCTCTGAGCAGAACTGTTAACTTATAACCTTCCAGATGTTAAGTCCCGCTTGCTGTCCGAACACACTCTGTCCAGCCCCTCCGCTTTTGCAAGCCAGACTCGGGGGCTCTGCTTGCCCGGCGGGCTGCCCCTCTGCCCTGACTCCCTCCCGCCAGTCCGTAGCACGCACCGCCTCTCCGCCCTTCCTACCCTCTTCCATGGTCCTCTCATCTATACTTGGCTCCAGAGACTCCGTTCTGCTAGTCTTCTGGCAGTTTTCTGGGTTATTTAGGCAGGTGTAGGTGGAATCTAAGTGATCAGCAGGACGCGGTGAGCCCAGCGTCCTCCTACGCCACCATCTTCCCTGTAGAGGACTTTCATACTCCACTTACAGTAATGGAGAGATGACCTAGGCAGAAAATTAATAAAGAAACAACGGTCTTGAATGATACACTGGACCAGATGGACTTGACAAATATATTCAGAACTTTTTATCCAAAAGCAGCAGAATACACATTCTTTTCGAGTGCACATGGAACATTCTCCAAAATAGATCACATACTGGGTCACAAAGCAGCCCTAAATAAATATAAAAGGATTGAGGTCATACCATGCATATTTTCAGATCACAATGCTATGAAACTTTAAATCAACCACAAGTCAAAATTTGGAAAGACTCCTAATGCATGGAGGTTAAAGAACATCCTACTAAAGAATCAGTGGGTCAATTAGGCAGTTAAAGAAGAAATTTAAAAATATATGGAAGCAAATGAAAATGAAAATATAACATTCCCAACCCTTTGGGATGCAGCAAAGGCAGTCCTAAGAGGAAAATACACTGCAATCCAGGCCTATCTCAAGAAACAAGAAAAATCCCAAATACAGAATCTACCCTCACACCTAAAGGAACTAGAAGCAGAGCAGCAAAGAAACCCCAAAGCCAGCAGAAGAAGAGAAATAATAAAGATTAGAGCAGAACTAAACAATATGGAATCCAAAAAAAACCCAAAAAACAAAAAACACAGTAGAACAGATCAATTAATCTAAGAGGTGGCTTTTGGAAACAATAAACAAAATTGATAAAACCCTAGCCAGACTTCTCAAAAAGAAAAGAGAGAGAACCCAAATAGATAAAATCACAGATGAAAGAGGAGAGATCACAACCAACACCACAGAAATACAATTATTAGAGAATACTGTGAAAAATTATATGCCAACAAACTGGACAATCTGTAAGAAATTGGACAAATTCCTAGACACCCACACACTACCAAAACTCAAACTGGAAGAAATAGAAAATTTGAACAGACCCACAACCAGTGAAGAAATTGAATCAGTTATCAAAAATATCCCAACAAATGAGTCCCAACAAATGGGCCAGATGGCTACCCAAGGGACTTCTACCAGACATTTAAAGCAGAGTTAGTACCTATTCTTCTCAAGCTGTTCCAAACAAGAGAAGTGGAAGGAAGGCTTCTGGACTAATTCTATGTAGCCAGCATTACCTTGATTCCCAAACCAGACAGAGACCCCACTGAAAAGGAGAATTACAGGCCAATATCCCCGATGAACATGGATGCAGAAATTCTCAACAAGATACTAGCAAATTGAATTCAACAGTATATTAAAAGAATTATTAACCATGATCAAGTGGGATTCATTCCTGGGCTGCAGGACTGGTTCAGTATTCGCAAATCAATCAATGCGGTATATCACATCTATAGAAGAAAGGATAAGAACAATATGATCCTGTCAATAGATGCAGAAAAAGCATCTGACAAAATACAGCATCATTAGTAAAAACCCTCCAGAAAGTTGGGATAGAAGAAGCATATCTTAACATCATCAAATCTACATATGAAAAGCCCAAGCTAATATCATCCTCAATGGGGAAAAACTGAGAGTTTACCCCCTGAGATCAGGAATACAACAGGGATGTCTACTCTCACCACTGTTGTTTAATATAGTGTGGGAAGTCCTAGCCTCAGCAGTCAGACAACAAAAGGAAATAAAAGGCATCCAAATTGGCAAAGAAGTCAAACTTTCATTTTTTTGCAGATGACATGATACTCTACATGGAAAACTCAAAAGACTCCACCAAAAAACTTCTAGAACTGATACATGAATTCAGCAAAGTTGCAGGATATAAAACCAATGTACAGAAATTGGTTGCATTTCTGTACAGCAAGAATGAAGCAATAGTAAGAGAAATCAAAGAATCGATCCCATTTACAATTGTATCAAGAACCATAAAATACCTAGGAATAAGTTTAACCAAAGAGGTAAAAGATCTGTATGCTGAAAACTGTAGAAAACTTATGAAAGAAATTGAAGAAGACACAAAGAAATGGAAAGGCATTCCAGGCTCATGGATTGGAAGAAAAAATATTGTTAAAATGTGGATAGTACCCAAAGCAATCTACACATTCAGTGTAGTCCCACTCAAAATTGCACCAGCATTCTTCTCAGAGCAAGACCCCGAATAGCCAAAGTAATGTTGAACAGGAAAACCAAAGTAGGAAGCATCACAATCCCAGACTTCAGCCTCTACTACAAAGCTGTAATCATCAAGACAGTATGGTATTGGCACAAAAATAGGCACATAGACCAGTGGAATAGAATACAGAACCCAGAACTGGACCCACAAATGTATGGTCAACTAATCTTTGATGAAGCAGGGAAGAGTATCCAAGGAAAAAAAGAAAGTCTCTTTAGCAAATGGTGCTGGAAGAACTGTACAGTAACATGCAGAAGAAGGAAACTGGACCACTCTCTCACACCATACACAAAAATAAACTCAAAGTGGACGAAGGGCCTAAATGTGAGACAGGAAACCATCAAAACCCTAGAGGGGAAAACAGTCAACAACCTCTTTGACCTCAGCCACAGCAACTTCTTACTTGATACGTCTCTAAGGCAAGGGAGATAAAAACAAAAATGAACTATTGGGACCTCATCAAGATAAAAAGTTTCTGCACAGCAAAGGAAACAATCAACAAAACTAAAAGGCAACTGATCGAATGGAAGAAGATATTTACAAATGACATATCAGATAAAGGGTTAGTATCCAAAATCTATAAAGAACTTACCAAGCTCAACACCCGACAAACAAACCAGTGAAGAAACGGACAGATGGCATGAGCAGACACTTTTCCAAAGACATCCAGATGACCAGCAGACACATGAAAAGATGCTCAACATCGCTCATCATTAGGGAAATACAAATCAAAACCACACTGAGATACCACCTCACACAGGTCAGAGTGGCTAAAATTAACAACTCAGGAAACAACAGATGTTGGTGAGGATGTGGAGAAATGGGAGCCCTCTTGCACTTTTGGTGGGAGTGCAAACTGGTGCAGCCTCTCTGGAAAACAGTGTAGAGGTTCCTCAAGAAATTAAAAATAGAATTACCCTACAACCCAGCAATAGCACTACTAGGAATTTATCCAAAGAATACAGGAGTGCTGATTCATAGGGGCACATGTACCCCAATGTTTATAATAGCACTATCAACAATAGCCACATTATGGAAAGAGCCAATGTCCATCCACTGATGAATAGATAAAAAAGATGTGATACATACACACACACACACACACACACACACACACACACACACCAGAATACTACCGGCAATGAGAAAGAATGAAATCTTGCCATTTGCAACAACATGGATGGAACTGGAGGGTATTATGTTAAGTGAAATAAGTCAGAGCAAGAGAGATATCATGTTTTCACTCATGTAGAATTTGAGAAACTTAACCGAAGACCATGAGGGAAGGGAAGAGGAAAAAATAGTTTCAAACAAAGAGGGAGGAAGGCAAACCATAAGAGACTTCTGAATACAGAGAACAGACTGAGGATTGATGGGGAGACTGTGGGGGAGGGGAAAATGGGTGATGGGCATTGAGGAGGGTACTTGTTGGGATGAGTACTGGGTGTTGTATGTAAGCGATGAATCATGGGAATCTACTCTTAAAGCCAAGAGCACACTGTATGTTAGCTAACTTGACAATAAGTTATATTAAAAAAAAAAAAAAGCATTCTGTCTCTCTCTCTCTCTCTCTCTGCCCCTCTCCCATATGCACACACTCTGTCTCTCAAAAAAAAAAAAAAAAGGCAACTCATGGGGCGCCTGGGTGGCTCAGTCAGTTAAGCATCTGACTGTTGATCTCGGCTCAGGTCCTGATTTCACAGTTTGTGAGCTCAAGCCCTGCATCAGGCTCCATGCAACGGTGAGAAGCCTGCTTGGGATTCCCTCTCTCTGCCCCTTCCGCATGCTCTCTCTCTCTCTCTCACTCAAAATAAATGAATTAATTAAAAAAAAAAAAAGCAACTCAGAGCTTATGTTCTCTACTTATGCGTTATACCATCTGACTGCCATGGCGTCAGCTCAGGCACACACACAATAATTCTTCCTCACTTCTGGCATCTGGTGATTTCCCTTTCTATTGAGCTTAGCATTCAGTTGTTTAGGCTGAAAAGTTAGGACTCATTCTTGGTCTTTTTTTTCCCTTATGGCCCTAGCTCCACCACTTCCACTTCTCTGATTCAATTCATCACCAAATATTATTTTTATTGATATTTTAACTCAGTATAGAGTGTGTTTTGCATTGGAAATTGAAGGGGAATCTGGCTATCGTCATTCTATATTGCCAGTTCTCTCCTTATAGGGGGCACCTGGGTGGCTCAGTCGGCTAAGCGTTCGACTTTGCCTCAGGTCATGATCATGCTGTTCATGAGCCCTGTGTCAGGCTCTGTGCTGTTTGAGCTGTTTGAGCCCTGTGTCAGGCTCTGTGCTGACAGCTCAGAGCCTGGAACCTGCTTCAGATTCTGTGTCTCCCTCTCTCTCTGCCCCTCTCCAGCTCATGCTCTGTCTCTCTTTCTCTCAAAAATAAACATTCAAAAATAAAAACACTCATTCATGGGGTGACTTGGTGGCTCCGTTGGTTGAGCATCCAACTCTCGATTTTGGCTCAGGTCATGGTCTCACAGTTTCGTGGGTTCAAGCCCTATGTTGGGCTCTGTGCTGACTGACAGCATGGAGCCTGCTTGGGATTCTCTCTCTCCCACTGTCTCTCTGTCCCTTCCCTGCTCTCATTCTCTCTGTCTCTCTCAAAATAGAAATAAAATAAACTTAAAAAAACCCTTGACATTCCACCTTAGCTTTTTACAAAAGTTAAATCTCACTTTGTTAACTCCATTTGCCAATTTTCTATTTTCATCTTGTTTACCGTTAGTAGTTTTTTTTTAACTCAAGTATAATTAACATACAGTATTACATTAGTTTCAGGTGTGCAGGTTGAATAATGATTCAACCATTATTTTTAATTTAATATGTTTATTCTTCAAAATTCTTCTCCTTATGTTTTCTGTGACACCGTCATCTCATTTTTTTCCCACCTTATTGGCTCTTCCTTTTTTTTCTTTAAAATTGAGATATAATTGGCATATAACATTGTGTGAATTTAAGGTGTACAAAGTGTTGATTTGATACACTTATATATCGCAATACGATGACCACCATAGTGTTAACTAACAGCATCATCACATCACATAATGATCATTTCTGTTTTTGTGGTGAGAACACCAAGATTTATTCTCTTAGCAACATTCAAGTATATAATATAGTATTGCTAACTATAATCACAATGCTGTGCCTTAGATGCCCAGAACTTATTCATCTTCTAATTGTAAATTAGTGCCCTTGACCAGCCTCTTCCCAATTTCCTGGTAACCACCATTCTACTCTGTTTCTGAGTTCTGCTTTCTCAGCTGTGAGACCTTATAGTATTTGTCTTTCTCTGATTTATCTGACCAAGCATAGTGCTTGTCACTCTTTTGTCCCTAATGTCAGGATTTCCTTCTTTCTCATAACTGAATAATATTCCATTGTAGACCTAGCTCTTTTTTGGTCTTGTTTGCTGGCTCCTTCTTTTCTGACTGGCTTTCATATTAGCATGATCCCAGGATCCATTCTGAGTCCCATTCTCTAAGCCTCTTCCTGAATCATCTTATTGCTTTAAATAATATTGCTGTTCTTTTGACTCCCCATGTATCTCATACTTAATATGTATAAAAAAGAATTCTTGCTGTCCAACGATCTTATTCTTTCCCTAGGCTCTCTTACCTCAGTTTTCGACACCACTGTCCACTCAGCTTCTAAGTTCTAAACCTAGGAGTTCTTCATGGCCCCAGCTTCTCATTCAATTCATCACTAAATACTCTCAGTCTTGGGGCACCTGGCTGGTGCAGTTGATAAAGCGAGTGACTTTTAATCTCTGGGTTGTAAGTTTGAGCCCCACAATCAGGTGTAGAGATTGCTTAAAAATAAAATCTTAAACAAACTTAAAAAAAATTTTTTTAAATACTTTCAGTTTTATTCTCCAAACACATCCTATGTTTGTCCACTTCCGTTCTTATCACTGTTACCCTTGCTGAAGCCACTGTCATCTTTTTCTCTGAACTAGCTTCCTAACTGCTTGATTTTCCAGAGAGTCTATTCTCTATACAGTAGTAGAGTGATCTTTTTACACATTGGTAATGAGATAATTTCACTCCCTGCCCCTTAAACCTTCCGAAGGTTTTCCATTGGAATTAAAAACAAAACAAAAACAAAACAAAAAAACCCCACAAAATTTCTTTCCATGGGCTGCAGTAGTAGACTGAAGAGAAAGTAAGATCCAGGGAACAATGTTCGGGGGAGATGTAGAGCAAAAGCTATTTTGGTTTCATGGTTTAATTCATGGTTTAATCAGTTGGAGTTGTTTATGAACTCAGACTTCTGTAAATCTATAAGTCAATGAAAATGACTCTTTATATTGGTTATTCAGCAGAGGGTCACTATAAGTTCTTGAAATATTTCAGAATCCTCAAAGAAACACTAATTGTGGTGTTAAATATTTTATTGTGTTTTAATATTTGAAAATTGGCAATCATTTATAACATATTTGTTATTCTTCTTAGCCATAAAAACCTTAATTCCTGACTGTTCCAGGTAATAGTTTAACTGTACTAACTTCTTGGACAAGGGTGTTGTAAAACTTGTGTGTGATCTACCTTTCAGTATTGCCTGATGCTATTGAAAACCTCCATAATCTCAGCAAAGGGAAGATGAATATTTCTCACCTGTGGACCACTCTGTCTAACTTGAATAGTAACTTGAAAAAAATGAATTCCTAGCTGCACTGAAATTAACAACAGCGGATGGTAAGTATTCCAAATATTACAATTAAAAGATACATAAGACTGTCGGTCTGCCTTTTGTCAATCTTTTTTTCCCCTTGTATCTTGTACTTGGTTGATATGCCAATATATACACTTAGAACATATAAAGAAACCTCAGATTGTTTGGTTGTCCAACAGAAAAAATGTTAATATCTAATTTATTGTTACTCTAAATTGATCAAATATGCATTGATTACCTTCAAGTTGTGTAACATGCAACTGGAAAATGGCATATCCCCGTGAACACAGAGGGGACTGTTAGGAAATGTTAAGAGATCTATTCCCGTTTTTTTATTAACATAACTTCAGATATCCATACTGTAAAATAGACTTCGTGGTGGCCACCACCACTACTAAGTTAGCAAGTAAAAAAAGATTCAAACAAAACAAAAATGAGTTTACAAAGTAAAACAAAGACTGTGGACTATAATTTTTCTTTAAAAAAATTTTTTTAGCATTTATTTCTGAAAGAGAGAGAGAGAGACAGAGCAGGAGCGGGGGGAGGGGCAGAGAGAGAGGGAGACACAGAATCAGAAGCAGGTTCCAGGGTCTGGGCTGTCAGCACAGAGCCCGTTGCGGGCCTCAAACTCATGAACCATGAGATCATGACCTGAGCCGAAGTCGGACGCTTAACCAACTGAGCCACCCAGGCACCTCTACAGTTTTTCAAATAAGACTATCATTTGCTGCTGATGTTCTGCATGTAGGAGACAGGTAGTACACAACCACAGGTGAACATTTCCACTCCTTCATATTTTTCATACCTTGAAGTTACAAATGTACTATTATACTCTTTTATGTGAAATGTTTATGCAAAACTAGGCTGGTAACAAGAGCATGCTGTCTATGGTCTTTGTCAAAGAACTGTCTTTCCCTGTGAGGATTACCTACTCCTTTTTTTTCATTAAGCTCCTGTTTAAGTGAGACTGGTAATTTTGAACTTTAAGTGTGTTGGTTGTTTTGTTTATTAACATATTTGAGATGAAGAGGGTTGATGAAAATATGATACTACCTGATAATAGCGATTTTTTTCCCTCTCTTTTACTGAGACCTTTTATTGGACCTTCAGTACAACGTGATTTAATTCTTATTTTAATGCAGTGGTTTGCAAAGTTTTGAACCTTGTTATTCTTGGTTTTGTATTTATATTTGGTGCTGGTAAAGCAGTAGAATCCTTTTCTCCTAAATGAAATCTTACAGAGTCCCTCAATATATAAATCATAAAAGTTGAGTTTCTCTGAATAAAGTGGGGGAAATGACCAAGTGAACTGCTTAAGTATTTCAACAGAGCTTTAGAAACGTGAGAAAGAACGTAAGCATTCCTGACCTAGGATCCTCTTTTTGACCATGGTGTATGTTAAAAAAGGAAAAAGGTCGGGGCGAGGGGGGGGGGTGTGCCTGAATGGCTCAATCAGTTAAGTGTCCAACTCTTGATTTCAGCTCAGGTCATGATCTCACAGTCGTGGACTCAAGCCCCTTGTCTGGCTCTGTGCTGACAGGATGGAACCTGCTTGGAATTCTCTCTCTCCCTCTCTCTCTTCCCCTCCCCCCCCCAAATAAATAAATAAACTTAAAAAAATGTTTTTCTTGCAGAAGATGATGAAGTACAAATAGAAGAATTTGGACAAGTGGTAAAGGATATTCGTGATGCCTCCAGGTTAAAAGGTAACTAGTAAATTATTTGTGACTGTTACATTTACTTTTATTGAATGGATGTCTTAGTGTTTTGTTTTTTAGAATTTCTGGTTCTGTTAATTTCTGCTTACCATGCTGGCATTGATCTGTTTTAAGGCAGGCAAAACTTGATTTTGATTAAAAGTTGGCAGCATCCATGATGAAAGAAAAAAGCCTTTTTCTGGAATGGGGCCTGTGTAAACCTATTTTAAATCCCTTTTTTTGTTGTTGTTATGTGTGTGTGTGTGTGTGTGTGTGTGTGTGTGTGTGTGTGTGTGTGTATGTGTGTGTGTTTTGTTCTGGACTTTATGTAAAGTCAGATGCTAGCTTTACAATTTTTCAGATATGAAAATTTTCTATACCATTTTTAGCCTCAGACTTAGGACTCTACCCTGTGTAAAGGCTTATATATTATAGAATTTCTCAGAAATCTTCTACCTCCTCCTTTAGTAGACATTCCTCATGTTTCTTTCTTTGGATTTTGTTAACATACAAGAGTGACCATGTGCATTTTGGTACCATGGGTATTTCCTACCACTTGACTTCCATTTTTGCTTAAAAGTTAAAATCATAGACCTAAAACCAATGGAGATCATACTCATGGAGTTTGTGTACTTTTCTATTGGGAAAATAAGTTTAAAACTTAATTATCACTGGTAATTTATTTGAATGACATTCAAATGACTGGTCAATGAGTGCTGTCAGGAGAAGAATAACAACATAGGTATATGTTTAGGAAAACAGAAGCGGAGTCATTTCTGGGTGTAAAGAAGTAGATAGATACTTTTCAGATTTTTAATAACCACTCTGCCCTCGTATAAAAATTTTAACATCATTGCTTCTCTTTTAGGTTAAGAAAAGTACTTAATAATTCCCTGTTGACATATAAATATGTTACCTGGGTCACATAACATAGTTAGCATCAATATATTATAGTGAAATAGATTAGCTGTGCTATAGGAAACAATGCATACAGGTAGAAAAGAACATGGGCTATGGAGTTTGATACATGGTGGTTTGTGGGTTTTTGACTTACCAGCTGGGTAGTCTCTATAGGTCATTCTGGTTTCCTCATCTTTAAAACAAGGAAGCTAATAAAATCACGTTTCTCCTAGAGTTGTCAGGATCAACTGCAAAAACACATATAAAGCACATAATCTAATTATTAGGCACATACTATATACTTGGTAAATGGTAGTTAATTTTGAAATCAGAAAACAGAGTTCAGAAAGACTGGTATTCAGGACAGGTAACTTTTTATGTGGATGAAGGAAAAAAAAATGGAAACTAAACCATTGAGAAAGGAGAACAGTGAAAAAGGAGAAAGGTGTAGTTTAGGTACCTGAATCTGGGAGCTGGTCATAATGATTGGGGGTTGACACTGGAATCTGTCAGCCAGTGCAAGAAAAGACCAATAATTACAGGGAAGAGTTAGGAAGGGCCACCCTGGAAGAAAAGTGTTAACATAGCAGGCCTGAAACTGCTCTCTTTAGAAAAGTCTGCTTGCAAGGTTGACTGTCATATGCGCAGAATGTTCCCTTCATTACTGACTGATAAGGTTAGTTCACTGTGCCTGGACTGTTTGTTGACAAACTTAGAGGGGCTGAGAAAATAGGCATATTGTGGATCAAGTTCTATGCTTTCCTATACACACAGTTTTAAGGGATTATGGTCAGTGTCTGATCTTGTAGTTGAAGATTTTAGAGGTTGGGTAGGCAGTTCTAGGTGTTGACGAGGATTAAGGATAGCCATTGATTTGGATGACTTTGGAAAGGAAGTGAAAGTTTTTGGAGTTGAGAGGTCAAGGTCATTTTTATTGTCATCAGATGATAATGGGAAATGGGGCTGAGGGAGGATTATGAGCAGGGTGACAAAGATCCTCCAAGAAGGTGAAAGAGTGATCAGAAAGTCAATAGATGATGGTGTCCGGAGGGTAGTGTAGGTCAATGACAGGTCTGAATCTCAGGGGAGGGATAGGTTTGATTGAAGGTGGAACTAAAATAGCCAGACAGCAGAATCTTAGGAGTGTTTCTCTGCTTCCTGGTCCTGTGTGGAGCATGGGAGGATGAGCAGACTCCTCTTAAGGTGTCTGTGCAAAGAAACCATATTTTAAAGGAAACCAAGCTTTAGGTAAAACAAGCAGAGCTGATACAGGTTTTTAGGTGACTGCCATTTGCAGTTGCCTTGCTGAGATGTTAGGGGGACAGAAAGTGAAGTGGGATCGAAGGTACTAGGAAGCTGTGATTACTGTTTGCAGCTATTCCTGATGGCTTAATAATAATAATAATAATAATAATAATAGTAACTTTATTGCTATTAATATGACACTTAGTGTTTCTATATACCTAATGTTGTTTTAAGTGTTTTTCATACGTCATATATTTAATCTCCATATTAACTGTGTGAGGTAGATAGTATTATTAAATTATTTTAGATATAAGACTACTGAATTTGATAGAGTGTTTAAATAGTAATAATTTGCTCAAGGTCAGATAGTTTCAGGTCACAAATCCTGGAGCCAGGATTTGAATGTACTTAACACTGCCTCCTTTGAAAGGGCTGGAAATAAAGCAAAATTCCAGATGCCAGACTACAACTGGATCTTGGTAGAATTGAAAAGAAAAGGTGAGTGAGTCTTTGTGATACTTGTGTTTACTATTTTACATTCCTCATGATTCTGAAATCTATTTCACTTCCACCAGGATGAGTTAATTTCGTTTGCTACCATTAGAGCTCTAGTTTAAAATAACTACTTTGTGTCATTGCAGTGAAAAATTCAGCCATAGCAACCATTTTGGTTGTGCCAATTTTATATTAGCACCAAAGAAACATGGCAGACCATGCATATTGTTTTGCTGGACTTAGAATTTCCTGAGGGCTGGATTCTTCACTGAGATTTCTTATTCAAGAGGTGATCATAAATCATGGACTACCACTGACAAAAGTCTTTAGTGATGGCTACTGTTGTTTTTAAGTCAGAGGTTAGTTCAATTACCGAATCACTTTTTTCTGTTTCTAGAGTTACAAGACATTGTCTTAGCTCTTGATGGGCTTGAAGGTGACATGATATCTGGGAAGAACTTGGAGAGCTTCCTAGGAAATATTGGGATTAAGTCACCTGAAGAAGAGGTAAAGAAAATTCTTCAGTCAGATCTTGTTTCTGGTAAGCATTTAAATATTCATATCCATTTTTTTTGTTTTGGGTAGGAGTAACTGAAGAAAGTGTGCAAGGTTTTTGTTCAAGCGAATGGGGCTCCTTTGAGCTAATATCTATAGGTATTTGCTTGTATTGCTGTAAATGTCCTTAAAGAGGAGACTTTCTTTTACCGTCCTTTTTTACAGTTAATGAGAATACTCTTAGCAAGCAGGTAGAAATTTTGTGGGGGAGTGGGCTCGTTGGTATCCACTCTCTTTAGATAGATCTTGATTTAGTGACTAACACATAGTTTGGAAATTCCAGCTCTGTGAATAGAAAACCTAGCTTTGTTGGTTTGTACCAAGTAAAGTTAATTGGACTTACAACTTTCTTAGTAGGTTAGTTGCCTTACAGGTAGAATCAGAATTAGTATATCTACAACCTTGTAAGGTTAATTGCAAGGCACAGTGGGTGAAAATGAATCCCAAGTATCTTGTATGTAAAGTAAAGAAATTGTATGCTGGTTTTGATTTTCATATGAGCTTTTTAATATTACGTTTTCCAGGGATTCTTGTCTGTTCCCCCTCTCTCTCTTTCTTACAGATGACAACATGGTGAATGTTAAAGACTGTATGAAGGCTTTGAAGGACACTCAGAAATTTTCCACTTTTGTTGGTAAGAACTTTATGGTAAAACTGTTGAATGGCAAACAACACAGGACTCATTCAGAGGTCATGTAGCCAAACATTATATTTGGTGCTCAGATCTTCTTTGTAGTATCTGTGCCAAATGTTTGTTTCATCTACATTTGAACTCTTCCAGTTATGGCAAACTTGATTACATTTGTTTTTCTTTTAAGAATTTGTATTTGAATGGAAAAGATTGGGAAAATCACAAGGTTATGATGTTTTCCAATAGCTAAAGTAAGGACATTTTATTATATAATAATGGCAATTTTGAAACTGTTATAAAAAAATTTAGTGACCAGGAATGTAAGAGATATAAAGTGCAAGGCTCATGTAATGTCACCTTCTGGAAATATCCCTGTTAAAGTGTGGTAAATATCCCTTTAGCCTTTTTTATTTGAATCTATGAATATTTGTGTATTCTGATATTATTTAAAAATTAGGCGCACTTGGGTGACTCAGTTGGTTAAGTGTCTGATTTTGGCTCAGGTTATGATCTCCTGGTTTGTGAGTTCAAGCCCTACATTGGGCTCTCTGCTGTCAGCACAGAGCCCATTTCAGATCCTCTGTTTCCTTCTCTCTCTGCCCCTGCTTGTTCTCTAAATTAATTAATTATTAATTAATTAATACTTAATTAATTACTAATTAACTAATAATTAATTAATAATTAATTAATTAAAATAAAATTACCATGTCCATAATATTCCACGACTTGCAGTTTTAAAGAAATTAACAATGTATCTTAGATATTGTTCCATGTTCCATTGTATCATAAACAACCTCATTCTTTTTAAAGACTGCATAATATTCCATTTGGGGGATGTACTGTCATTTTATCCACAATGCTTTTGATATTTGCCAATTAAAAATCTGAAAATTTGCCAATTTTTCACCACTGAAATATTTTGATGAGCATTGTTGTATGCATATATGTGCATAAAGTTCTCCTGGGGGATAAAATCCTCAGAAGTCACACTGCTAGACTGAAATATATGCAGATGTGAGATGTTAACAGCTACTGCTTAATTATCCTCCAAAAAGTTTGTAAAAATTCACACTTTTATCAGTAATGGATATTATTTATTGAAAATTCTGCTGGTAAAAGAATTCTATTGGGGCGCCTGGGTGGCGCAGTCGGTTAAGTGTCCGACTTCAGCCAGGTCACGATCTCGCGGTCCGTGAGTTCGAGCCCCGCGTCGGGCTCTGGGCTGATGGCTCAGAGCCTGGAGCCTGATTCCGATTCTGTGTCTCCCTCTCTCTCTGCCCCTCCCCCGTTCATGCTCTGTCTCTCTCTGTCCCAAAAATAAACATTGAAAAAAAAAATTAAAAAAAAAAATAAATTAAAAAAAAAAAAGAATTCTATTATTTTTTTAATATGCATGTCTTTAATGACTAGTGAGGTAAAAAATTTTTCATATGATTGTCGAATATGCTTTGCTTTTATTTTAATTAGATTGTCATTTTCATATGAATTTATAAATAGCTCTTTATATATAAGGGACATTAATGTTCTGTCTTGTCTATTGCCATTTTTTTTCTAGTTTATTATTCATCTTTGACTTTGATTTTGGTGGACTGCTTATTGCCATCCTCTGTTTTATTTTGTCAGTTTTGGTAATTTTTATTCTCCTAGGAAATTTATTTTATTCAAGTGTTTTTTGGGAATATTAGTACAATCCTATGCAGTGATAATTCTTTTGATTTTTTTGTATCTGGTTATTTTCTCATTCTTAAATTTGTATATATATTTGTGTGTGTGTGTGTGTGTGTGTATTTGTGTGTGTGTGTGTGTGTGTGTATTTATATATCTTTTTCTAGATTTCCTAGCAGATCTTTTAATTATCTCTGTTTTTAAAGCTCTACATCTTAGATTTATCTTTAGTGTTTCTATTTGTAGTAAAAAAAATTCTGCTTTTATCTTTAGGATGTCCTTTCTATTGTCCCCTTTTGTCCATTTTATAGTTTTTCTAAGTTGTTTAAATTATGAACTTACTTTTTTCTTCTTACTGAGAAATAAATGTTTAAGACTATCAATTTTCAGTAAGACTTTGGTTTATCAAAGTCTTTATTCTTGTTTTTTTCTAAGTATATTCAGTTGTATTTTGATTTTCTCCTTGATGTAAGAGTTGCTTAAGAGAAAAACCTTAAATTTTAAAGCAATTATTTGAAAAATTTTAAGTGAATTTAAAAATTTTAAATTTGAATTTGAATTTCATTATTGTCCTCTCTTTGTTGTTTATTTTTAGTTTACTGTGGGCAGAGAATAAGGTCTATAGTAGAGGATTTGATAGTTTCTGTGTTAATTAGATATGGAGTTTTTTCGATTTTTACATGTTTATTTAAAAACCACATTAGGGGCGCCTGGGTGGCTCAGTCAGTTGAGCGTCCAACTTTGGCTCAGGTCATGATCTCGTGGTCTGTGAGTTCGAGCCCTGCGTCGGGCTCTGTGCTGACAGCTCAGAGCCTGGAGCCTGCTTCAGATTCTGGGACTCCCTCTCTCTCTGCCTCTCCCCCACTCGTGCTGTGTCTCTCTCTGTCTCAGAAATAAACATTAAAAAAAAATTTTTTTAAAAACCACATTAGTGGGTTTCAGGGACAGGTTAATCGTAATGTACACTCATCCTACTGTTTGTCTTGGAAATCCTTATGACTTTTTGAAGCAGTCCATTCCATAATTTTTGGACAGCTGTAGAACTAGTCAATTGTTCCACATATTTGATGGAAATCCTGCCTTATAATTCCATTCCCAAACTTAACATTTGGACTCTTCCCCCTGTCAGTAGCCCTCCAGGGATGGGAGGAGAGCTCTTCTATTTTCTTTCTTTTACGTTGAATCGTCTTTTCTCTGGACTCAGATTTCCCTTCAACCATTCCTCACATGGCCTATTTTTGAAACTTCTTACCAATGACTAATGACTAACTCATGGAACAACATAATATATTAAATTATACTTTCACATAAATTAGCTAATTTTAAAGGAATTTATTATATATTTCTCTTAATGAATTCTGAAAGATTATTTTTTTAGACATGTACTTTAGAAATGTGAAGAGGTTTTTGTTTGTTTGTTTGTTTTAAGGGGGGGGGTGGTCAGTCATGGATTTCCTAGTTCAGATGTTTGATATTATCATGCTAAACATAATAGGCTTTGCTGATTCTCTAAATTGGGTAAAGTGAGCTGACAGGAGCAAGGGGTGTAGGGAAAGAAAGTAGAAAGGGAAGGATTGGAGTTTGGGAGCAGTTGTGATGAATGGAGGGTATTTTTTATGAAATGGTGAGCTCGTTAATAGAATGACTAGAGAAACTTTGGCATACTTTTTTGTTCATAAAGGAATAGCCCACGCAGAACCCGGAGTTTTAACAAAATAATCTTAAGAATAAAGATAAGGGACTATAGAAAACTATAGTGGAGAAGGGATTGCTCTACCTTTTTAAATGGCCACATGTGGGTAGTGGCTGCCATTTTGGACAGTGCAAAACTGGAAGAATCCATCAGTTTTACTGTTATGTTCCAAAAATTTAGATCCGTGGACTGAATTACATGTTGCATGTATATTCTCTGTGTTTGTAGCATTGAATGGCATCATCGGTACATTGGAATGTATGGAGGAAAGTGATCAGTCTGGCAAGGACAACTATGCAGATGTACTTGGAAACACCAATAGAATTTATTTCACTGATAATAGTTTTCAAGAAGTGCTGGATGATTCCTTGCTCGACGGTGAGTTGATTGAGCAGATAACCAGCAACTTGTAATAAAAATTTCTTCTAAAATTTTATCCAAGGTTTTAGAATATTTTACCAAATAATTAATTAAATCTTAATACTTAGTTCCTAAATACTACCGTAAATGTATTGAAATGCAATTTACTACAGATCAGATTTAGAGATATATCTTATATTCTATATTCACAGAGATTTAGTTATTACGATATCAAATTCCTGGATGATCTCTTGGACTGCATTGTAAACTTGGTCTGAAAGTATTTATATACATTGTCATATGGCTTTAAAATGTTTCTTTCTAGAGTAATTTCATTTCAAAGTTAATCCCTTTCCTTTTATGAATCTTAGAGAGGTCCTAATAGTTGTCTAGCTTTCTTTTTCTTTTAGGTGAAAGGCTCTTTGAAAAATACAAGTTATTGTTGAACAATTAAACCGTTGGTCTATATAACATTCTGTGTAAGTGTTGATCTGGCTATTTGCTCTATTTACAAAGAATTTACCTGATCCATCCATATGCTTATCTGGGATATACCCAGATGGATTTTATCAATACTTGGAAAGCCATCTCCTGCCTTTAAATTTAACTTCAGCTAAAAAATGAGATCAGATCTGTGTCTCAGGGAAAAACTGGCAATATGCAAAGACAGTTTAGATTGTCAAAACAGATGGGGGAGGAATGCTGGGATCTGGTGAGTAGAGGTGAGGGATGCTACTAACCACCCTATGATGTATAGGACAGGACTCCCCCACATAATTAGCTAGCCCCAAATGTAATTTTGCTCAGGTTGAGAAATTCTGTTTTAGAGTTATCTTGTAAAATTGCCAAACCTACTATTTTGAAAGTACTTTTTAATAGGTTAGTTATATTTTTTTAATCCTGCTTAGATCACATTTTAAAAATTAATGTAAATATAATGTATCTTGATTCTAACCCCCTTTTGCTTCAAGGTAATACCTGTACTAGTTGTGAGTTATTCTAAACTGCTCTCTAACTGCAATGTGGTCCATCTATGCAAATGGACATATTTTGTTTCTGTCACTTGTCCCTCAAATAGATCTCTGTATCAATTTGCATTTTTGTAGAAAATGTATAGGATGAAGGGTATAACTGCACCTTGTCCTTAGGAAAAGCTCCAGAATTAGATAGATAGGTAGGCAGGCAGGACTAAAGAAGGACAATTCAGACTAATAATTAAACATGTTATTGAATATATGAGCCTGGGGATTAAGCTGTTCTCTTAGGGATAAAGGAAGCATATGTAACAGAATCTCAGCCACATTTAAGAAGCTTGGTGGAGCTTGACGAATCCATGGAGTCTAAGAAATAAGAGGAAGATGAGTAGAGAACGTTATTCTGGAAGCTAGTGGAGGATTTTGAGAAGAAGGGAATGGTCAATGCTAAATGTTATTGAGAAATGAAGTATGTAATTTATCCATTGGTTTTCTTCCAAACTGGGTAAAATCAGGATGCTGTTCCTTATGGCATAATCTCTCTATTTAAATTTGCAGACTTTAGGAAAGAGGCTTTGTCTTCAAATCTGAAACTACCAACAGCAGATGGTAAGGACTTTATATATGTATACAAGAAAGCGTTCCCTATGAAAGAGTTATTTTTTAGGATCATTGCCAGGTGCCAATGGATTCCTAGTCCATTCGTCCCACTCCAGCCAGAGTAATTTTTTTTTTCAAAAAAGTAATCTGATTGTGTGATGTCCCCCTATTTTCAACTCTTTAAACATTTTCCATTGTTGTTAAAGATCAAAATCCTGCATGTCCTAGCTCTCTGGTATAATTTTGTACCATTACCCTTGCTTTCTGCATTTTCAAGTACATTGGCTTTCTTTCATTTCCTTCGAAATCCAACTACAAAGCTTTTGCGTATTTTGTTCCCTGGAATAGTTTTCCCTGACACTCTTTGCCTAGTTAATGTTTACTCATCTTTCAAATGAGTGATGGGGTGCCTGGGTGACTCAGTTGGTTAAGTGTCTCACTTTGGCTCAGGTCATGATGTCGTAGTCTGTGAGTTTGAGCCCTGTGCTGAGCTTTGTGCTGACAGCTCAGAGCATAGAGCCTGCTTCAGATTCTGTGTCTCCTTCTCTGTCTCAAAAATAGACATTAAAAAAAAAAATTGAATGAATGTCAATTTCCTGTAGGGAGCCTGTCATTATCTGCTAGTCGAGGTCAGCTTCTTTTATTATAAGCTTTCATTAAACTATGTCTTTTTCATAGCATTTACTTCATACTATAAATACCCATTAATATTTTTTTAAATGACACTAGAAATGCTCAATATATTTTAGCTTATAAAGTGACAAAAGTAGGAGCATCTGACTGGTTCAGTTGGTAGAACATGCAACTCTTGACCTCAGAGTCATGAGTTCAAGCCCAATGTTGGGTGTAGAGCTTATTTAGGAAAAAAAGTAGCAAAAATATTAGAGAACTTTGAATTATCTTAATTCATTAAGACCAAAATAATATAATTTCTCATTAAATTTTTTTATTTGAGTACGGTGGACACACAATGTTATATTCGTTTCAGGTATAGCGATTATACATTTTGCTATGCTCACCACAAACATAGCTATTTGTCACCATACAACAATATTACAGTATCACTGACTATATTCCCTTTCCTGTGCCTTTTATTCCCATGACATAGTCATTACATTCCTGGAAACCTGTACCTCCTACTCCCCTTTACCCATTTTACCCATTATCCCCCCTTCTCTCTGGCCACCATCAGTTTGTTCTTGTATTTATAGGTCTGATTTTGCTTTTCTTTTTTTTTTATTTGTTTTTTAGATTCCACATATGAGTGCAATCATATGGTGTTTGTCTTTCTCAGTCTGACATATTTCACTTAGTATAATACCCTCTAGGTTGATCCATGTTGTTGCAAATGGCAAAAAAAAATCTCATTCTTTTCTATGGTTGTGTCAAATTCCATAATATACCACATCTTTATTCATTCACCTATTGATAGATAGTTGAGATACTTCCATATCATGGCTATTGTAAATAATGCTGCAATAAACATATAGGGTTGCATATACCTTTTTGAATTAGTGTTTTTGTTCTCTTTGGGTAAATACCCAGTAGTGGAATCATTGGGTCAAATAGTATTTCTGTTTTTACTTTTTGAGGAACCTCCATACTGTTTCCACGTCAGCTGTACCAATTTACATTCCACCAACATTGCACAAGGGCTACTTTTCCTCCACGTCCTCGCCAGCACTTGTTACTTCTTATGTTTTTGATTTTAGTCATTCTGACATGTGTAAGGTGATATCTCATTGTTATTTTGATTTGCATTTCCCTGAGATTGGTGATGAATATCTTTTCGTGTGTCTGTTGGCCATCTGTATGTCTTCTTCAGAAAAACGTCTATTTAGGTCTTCTGCCCATGTTAAAATCTGGTTGTTTTCTAGTCATATTTTTGATTATTTGGTTAATGATTCTTTTCTTACGTGCCTGGAAGCGTCATTGGGCCAAGAACCATGTTTCCATTTTGCTACAAGTCCTAGCATTGTTTCTCCAGATCCTAGCACAATTTTGGCTTTCAGAAGCCCCTTATTAATAGCTAATTTAATAGCTAATATTATATGATATTTACTGTGCTAGACATTGTTTCAAATCTTTTATATTATTAACTTATATAATTGTGAATATTTATGGAATTAAAGAATGACAATAAATCTGTCTTCTTATCTCATTAGCCTCATCTCTCATCACTTCTGCATTTGTATTTATTCTGTAGCCATATTACTTATTATAATTTAAATTGGTTCCATATCTTCCATGTGCTTTTGGTTCCATATATTTGCATGTGCTGTTTCCTTTCTGTATATTTTCTGTCAAACAAATTCACATTTTTCCCCCAAACTCAGCTCAAACATCACTCCTCAACCCATAAGACTTTTCAGAGTTATAGGTTAGGTGAACTGTCTCAGTGCTTTATATCTGAGTGCTCAGTGCTCATATCTGACACACATTTTTCTCATAGTACCAACTATATAATGTATTATAATTTTATTTATAGACAAGACAAATTCTAAAGTCCCTGTCTTCAAGGAATTTAAAGGAAACTCTTTAAGAGGGCTGAAATTTTCATTGTTGGTTTTAGTAGCTATAAAATAAATGTTAGTAAAAATGAATATAGGTCTAAAATGGTATTATGGTATTCTTTCCAACTGAAGGTTTAGATCTGTTAGTATAATGCAACGATTTTCGGACTATGGAAACATACACGACAACTTCATTTTGGGGTTGAGAGAGAAATGGGGTGAGAAATGGTATTGACAAAAAATTGAAACTCCCAGTAATGATCACGTTTTATATTTTAAATTGGTGTGGTATCAACAGGACTACATTTGGTTGTATGGGTTGTGCTTGCACAAAGATGCCTGGTTGAGAGGGTACAAGTAGAGACTGAAATGCATTCTACATTCCACTGTGCTCCCCAGGCTGGGACCACCAATGCTAGATTGCAGCTACCTAGAGGAAGGTATGCCTCTTTGTAATTGATACATAGAGAGGGGTGCCTTTTTTCAATTCACACAAAAGCACAATATAGACTGGTAGTGGCCCTGGAGATCAAGAGCTTTAATCTCAAATTTTAGCTTTTTTTTTTTTTTTTTTTTTGGTTTATTTCATCAGTTGATAGAAGTCTTTAGATCTACATATACAGGACGTTACTATTATTTAAGAAAGGGTCACAGCTTATTCAGTATTTAATGGATGAATGGATTCAGATAACCCATCAAATTCTGCATATAATTTTTTGGTTTAATTTTTCTTTTCTTAAATGTTTAGTTTTAAGAGAGAGAGAGAGAGAGAGAGAGAGAAACAAGTGGAAGAGGGGCAGAGAGAGAGACACAGAATCTGAAGCAGGCTCTAGGCTCTGAGTTTTTAGCCCAGAGCCCAATGCGGGGCTTAAACCCAGGAACCATGAGATCATGACCTGAGCTGAAGTTGGATGGCTAACCGACTGAGCCACCTAGGCGCCCTTAATTTTTTTAAATGCTGCTTGAAATAAATAGGTTGTCAGTTACAAGTAGAAAATACTTTGCTTTTTTTCTGCAGAGATTTTAGTTAAATATATATACTTAAATTGAGAGTTCACCTATAGTGGACTCTGGACAAACTATTTTGCATTTTTTAAAATAATAGTATCTTATATATATTTATTTATCTTTGTAGCATTTAAAGAAGCTGCTTATATCTTGACAAGTGTTGATAATGGCAAGATTGGCATACGTAACTTGGAGCATGCCCTGAAAGGTTTGAATGTTAATTTAGCTGAGGAGGACGTCAGTGAAGCCCTTAAATATTGTGACATCAGTGGTGAGCATTTTTTTGGCTTGAGATTCCGCTCATTTTTCCCTGTTTATAGGAACCAGTTTTAGAGTGTTTTATATGGAGGTAAAATGCTAAAGGCAGTCGCAATGAGGCTTAGGTTGATATAAATTAGAGCCAAAATAGCCTGCTAATTTATTTACTGACCATATCTATCTGTTCATACTCTACATATGCTTATTTAGATAATTAGCATTCATTTCTTGTAAGCATGGGTGGGAAAATACCATTATGTAATCAAACAAAGACATGACATCAGCAGCTTCATTTTGATCTGCAGTCTTTCTTCAGAGGAGACCCACTTTCACCTTTTATTTTGCTTGTCCCATTCTGCTTTTTTAACCAAAGGAAATACCCAAAGTTTCATTACATCTCAGAAGAATAATTAGTCTTGATCATTGTTTCCAAGTGGTCACATATTTATCTTTGTTTTCCATCTTTGACTTCATGTATTGTGTACTTGATCTCCTTTCCTATTTACATCCACTCTTAAGTGTCAAATCGCGTGGGAATACTTCTAGAAGCTGGTGAGTTTTACCAGTTTTAGGTGGCTTTTTGTTTGGGGTTTATCTTAACCAGCTTGTTTTTTCTGTGGGAATCCCATGAGCATATCTTAGGTTTAAGAGTACCTCCCCAGCATTGTTTGGTTATTGCTTTTGCCATAGATGATTATTGACCTCAGTCAATTTTTATGTTTTGACCTGGGGTTTTTCATATCACGAGAGTGGTATAAATTTAGACCCTAAGCCCACATGAGATGCAGGAGATTTTTCACAGGTGATCTTTTTTACCCACTGCCTCTCAAAATTGGGAAGATTTAGGTCACCTTGGTGTTTACATGGGCCAGTGAATATAATATTTTAATCTCCCTTTCACTGGATTGAAATTCTTTAAGCATCCCAGTTTCATTTGGTATCTAAATTCAAACTCTCCGCGTAGCAGGACCCAAGTTTTCTTTTATGAATATGCATGAACATTTAAATCAAGCACCTTGCTGCTTTTGGATCTAATATGTATCCCCAAATAGCTGTAGGCTTAGTATTCACTTGGTTTTCCCCTCTGGATCTCTGTGCCCACTTAACGTTTTATTATTTCCTTTTCATACAACTTGATAATGCATTTATAGAATAAAGTATTTCATACAGCATCTTTAGGAATTTGTAATCATTCCTGTGCTACCCAGCTTGCCATTTTGTTATAAGTTAAAGTCTTTTCATTGTAGGTATAGCCCTATATTTTCTGCTGTGGTTACATTACTGCATTTTATTTCCTCTGTGTGTGTGTGTGTGTGTGTGTGTGTGTGTGTCCCAACAGTTAACATTGTCACCTCTGGCCTTAGACTGCCTTAGTTCAAATACAGCCTCGAGCACTTTCTGGCTCTTGTGACCTAGACAAGTTATTTAATTTCTCTTTGCTTTCATCTTTTAAGGATAGGCATATCAAGCATGTTATAGAATTCTTGTACATATTTTAGTTAATAAATGTGAAACATCATAAAAGGATACTTAGTATACACAAGGAACTCAAAAGTTATTTTAAGTTCTTACTTTTGAGTAAGAAGTCAAAAAAAGTGAACTATTAATATCATTAACTGATCAATGGGTGTGGTTCCTGAAAGTATGAAAAATTACACTGAAATAGTTCCAGCCATTTGAGAGAGAAAATAAGGTAGAATGAGATTTTAGGTATTGTTAATCAGAGCCTTTATTTTGTGTACTGACTATCAGGGTTTTAATGACAATATGCTTGATTTTGATATTTCCAGATAATAATGAGGTGAATTTAAAAGATTTCTTTGAAAGAATTAAAGGAAGTCCACCTTTCAAAGAGTCCATAGGTAAGTGAATACTTCCAGTTTAAAGAAGTGACTGTAAAATAAAGATAATGAAATCACATTTAAAAAAAAAATCACTAAATGGATTTCAAGTGTTTAATTTGTAGTGTCTATAGTTTCAAAAAGGATTTCAAGCAGCTTATGCGATATAAAAAAAAACAAGTGAAAATGGGGCAAAGTTATAAAGGAGGGAAAAGAAATAAAACAGGGTTGAAGAAGATACACAGTAAATACCTTTGCTGTTAATATAAAGTCCTTCCTCAAGAGGAGATAAATTTTTCTTCACTCAAGGGGTTCTGGATCTCTGAATTAAATCAGGTGTGGAAATTGGGTGAGGGACCACTACCCTCTGTGCTGTCTCAAGTCAGGCCTTTGGAGTTTTCAGGTTTACCCAAATGGACTGGCCATTGATTTCATTTATAGAAATCTTAGCTTCATCTATCTAGTTTCTTTAAATGCTTGGGCCATTAATCCCTGTATCATTCTTACTACCATGTCGTTTCTGTGGCCTAACCACATCATTTTGCCCCTGCCGCATAAAGACAAGGGCTTGGTCTTTGTCCCCAAAGTTCCTCTCGTGCTCCTTGAAATTAGGGAAACCATTTCAACACCAGCATCTTTCCCTAAACCCCCATGTCTACAGAGAACACCTACCAAAGAACTCTCCACAAATGCAGACACCCCTGCCAACAATGTATTTCTAAATGCGTTGGGGAAACAAATGTCTTTTTTTCTTCATGTTTTAATATCTCTAAAATTAGAACACCTTTATAATCAATGGCATTATTTATCAAATGTACATTTTTACTGAGATATAAATCACATACCATAAAATCTCATCCTTTTAAGGTGTTCAATTCAGTGGTTTTTGGTATATCCACAAAGTTGTGCAACCATCACACTCTAATTCTGGGACATTTTCATCACGTCAAAAAAAAAACCCCTGTACCCTGGAGTGCTTATTTCCCCGCTCTCCCCAGCCACTGACAACCACTAGTCTGCTTTCTATCTGTGTTGATTTTTGAACATCATATAACTAGAATCATATAATATGTGGCTTTTTGTGTCTGGCTTCTTTCATTTGGCATACTGATTTTTTTTTTTTTAATTTTTAATGTTTATTTCTGAGAGAGAGAGAGAGAGAGCGGGGGAGGGACAGAGAGAGAGGGAGACACAGAATCCGAAGCAGGCTCCAGGCTCTGAGCTGTCAGCATGATGTGGGGCTCTAACCCACGAAACCATGAAATCATGACCTGAGCTGAAGTTGGCCGCTCAACTGACTGAGCCACCCAGGCGCCCCAGCATACTGTTTTTAAGGTTCACCTACATTATAACATAAATGAGTACTTTATTCCTTTTCGTGCTAGAATAATATTCTGTGGTTATACCACATTTTCTTTGGCCATTTATCAGTTCATAGACATTCGGGTTGTTTCCCTTTTTTGGCCACTAAGAATAATGCTGCTATGAACATATGTACATTTTTTTGAGTACAGGTTTTTGTGTGGACGTACATTTACATTTCTCTCAGGTACCTACCTGGGAATGGAACTGCTGGGTCACGTGGTAACTTTACATTCAACTTGAGGAGCTGCTGGAACGTTTTCCAAAGCAGCTGCCCCATTTTACATTCCCAACAGCATTGTACATTTCTTTAAATCCTTGTCAGTACTTGTTACATTGTCTGTCTTTTTTATTCTAGCCTAGTCTCACAAGTATCTCACCGTGGTTTTGTTTTGCATTTCCCTGATGGCTAATAACTTTGAACATCTTTACATGTGTTTACTGGCCATTTAGAGATATGTATCCTTTGCTTATTTTAAAATTGGGTTATTTGTCAAGTTGTTAGTGTTCTTATATCCTGGATACTATAGCTTTATCAGATAGATGGTTTGCAAATCTTTTCTGCAATTTTATGGGTCTTTTCTCTTTCTTGGTGGTGTCCTTTGAAGCACAAACGTTTTTAAATTGGGTGAAATCCAGTTTATATTTTCTTTTGTCACTTCTTTTGATATCATGTCTAAACATAATCCAAGATCATTAAGATTTATACTAATGTTTTCTTCTAAGAATTTTATAGTTTTAGCCTTTTAATTTCAATCTTTGATTCATTTTGAGTTAATGTTTGTATGTGGTGTGAGATGGGAGTCCACTCTAATTCTTTTGCATGCAGATAGCCAGTTACCCCAGCATCATTTGTTGACAAGATCATTCTTTTCCCCCTTAAATAAATGGTTTTGCCATCCTTGTAAAAAATCAATTGATCAGAAATGTATGGATTTATTTCTAGACTCCCAGTTCCATTCCATTGATTTTTATTTATTCTTATGCCACATGGTCTTAATCACTATAGCTTTGTAGTAAAGTAATAACCTAAACAGTAATTTTCAACCAGAGCAGGGCATCAAATTTACCTATAAAGCTTGAGTTACCTGGTTCTACTTCTGACTATGATGGAGTAGCTTATGTGAAACCAACCCTCCTGCTGAGAACAACTAGTAAAATGTGGACTAAATTAAACAGCATCAACAACCACAACTGTTTGAAGGCATTGGAAAGTGACCAAGGCTGTCAAGATTTGTGGGGCTATAAGATAAATATAAAGAGCACGACTTACAGAAACAGCACCTTCTTCTTCTTCTTATTTTGTCTCTGTAACATAACTTTAAGTGAAATAAGGCAATAAAGTTTTGATGTAAACTTCTTTGTAATGCTTCACAATTATTTCAGGGTCCACATATGAAGTATTATGTAGCTGTAGGCATAATGGTTGACCAGTTACATATGTCTACTTGAAAGGCACAGTAGTTAAGAGCATGGGCTTTGGAAATATCGTGTCTGGATTTGAATCCTGGCCCTGCCACTTAATACCAGTATGTTCTTTAGTAAATCACTTAATCTCACAAACCTCGGGGCGCCTGGGTGGCTCAGTTGGTTAAGCACCCAACTTCAGCTCAGGTCATGATTTCGTGGTTAGTGAGTTTGAGCCCCACGTTGGAGTCTCTGCTGACAGCTCAGAACCCGGAGCCTGCTTCAGATTCTGCATCTTTGTCTCTCTCTGACCCTTCCCTGCTCATGGTCTGTCTGTCTGTCTGTCTGTCTCTCTCTCTCAAAAATAAATAAACATTAAAAAAAAAATATTTTTAAATCTCACTAACCTCAATTCCTTCATCTGAAAAATGGGGATAATAATGCCTATCTTGGAATTATTATAGGTAATAATAGACTTAAATAGGTAAAGTAGAAGTACTCAGAAGAGTCTCCAGCACTTAGTGTTCAGTAACTGCTAGCTGTTATAATACACAATGGTTTTTATTTTTTTTTTATTTTTTTTTTTTCAACGTTTATTTTTATTTTTGGGACAGAGAGAGACAGAGCATGAACGGGGGAGGGGCAGAGAGAGAGGGAGACACAGAATCGGAAACAGGCTCCAGGCTCTGAGCCATCAGCCCAGAGCCATCGAGCCTGACGCGGGGCTCGAACTCACGGACCGCGAGATCGTGACCTGGCTGAAGTCGGACGCTCAACCGACTGCGCCACCCAGGCGCCCCTACACAATGGTTTTTAAAACTACTAGTAATTTCATGTAAAATTCTTTTATGCAACTCAAGCCCATTAAGTGAAAGTGAACAATGTACTCTTATTTCTGCTGTTGAAGCATGTTTTTGCTCTTTTTTTTTTTTCTCAGTTACACAGCTACTCTTAGTTACTGTTCAAATTCTCCAGAATGATCTAATTGATGTCTCTGACCTCAAGGCATTATTGATGAACAATGACTTTCATGCAGCTAATGTTTTACTTGATGAAGTATTAAGACATGGACCTGAACACGGTTAGTAGTCTGAATGCATCTAGTTGTAAAGGCCATCATCTACCAGTGGGGATGGGAGATGTATGGATGGGGTATACAGCAATGGAGGGCACCCTGGGGGGGGGGGGGGGCTGCAGTGAGATGACTGATGAGCACCAGTGCCACCACAGTGTGCCAAGCCTGAGCTCTGTGAGACTGAACAGATGGGTGAGTCTGGGCCTACTTTATCCCTGTAGGTGGTGGTACTTGGGAGATGAGGTCACTTTGCGAACTGACTGGCATGGGCAGTATTCAATCAGAATGCCATGCACAGAGTACAACAGAGTCCGTGAGGCCCTTCACCACGTGTTAACCCTTTGGAAGGGAAACTATACTGATATCCAGGAATACCTCAGGGGGTGTTGCCTGTGGCATTGGCTCAGGGAAGCAGATGTTTATAAATGTACAAAATAACTGCGTTATTTTAATGACTGGTATTGTTGAATATCATTTTTGCTACGTTTTCAAAAGAGTTGGGGAATATTCTTTACTTTCCTATTCTCTGTAAGAGATTTTTTCTTCCTCAAATGTTAAGCAGAACTCACAGGTGAAGCCTTATGGGCCTAGAGTTTTATTTATGGAAAAATTCTGGATTATTGATTTAATTTCTTAAATTGTATGGTATTACCAAGAAAATATTCTATTTTCCTGTTAATTTTGGCAGGCTGTGTCTTTATAGGAATTTGTCCATTTCATCTGACTTTTCAAATGTATTGGATAAAGTTGTCCTTGACATCTGCTTTTTATCTTTTTTGATTTCTGCTTCATCTGTAATGATACCTTCATTTTCATCCTCAATATTAGTGACTTAGAGCTTTTTTTTCCCCCACTCCACCTCCACAGAGTTTTTCTTTTCCTTTTTGTAAAATTGAGATATAATGGGCATATGATAACATTATGTAAGTTTAGGGTGTACAATGTGCTGATTTGATACATTTATATATTGCAATATAATTATCACTGTAATGTTATCTAACACCTCTATCACATCACGTAATTATCACAATTTCTTTTTTTGTGGTGAGAACATTTAAGATCTAGTCTCTTAGCAACTTTCAATTATGTAATACAGTATTAGATCAGCACAGCATTAGATTTCCAGAATTTATTCATTTTAACTGCAAATTTGTACTTTTTAACAGTATCTCCCCAATTCACCCCACCCCCTAAGTCCTTGGTAACCACCATTCTACTCTCTTTCTATGAGATTGGCTTTTTTAGATTCCACATATTAGTGATATATACAACATTTGTCTTTGGCTTATCTCCTCTAAGCATAAGGACTTCAAGATCCTACCATCTTGTTGCAAATGACAGGATTTCTCTCTTTCTCATGGCTGAAAAATATTCTGTTGTATATTTTCACACTACCTCTGTTTATTCATCTGTTGATGAGCACTTAGATTGTTTCCATATTTTAGCTATTGTGAATAATGCTGCAATAGACACAGGAGTATGTCTTCGAGATCCTGTTTTCGTTTCCTTTGAATATACACTCATAAGGGGAATTGATGTTCATATTGTAGTTCTATTTTTAATTTTGAGGGGAATCTCTATACTGTTGTCCATAGTGGCTGCACCAATTTACATTGCCACCAACAGTGTATGAGGGTTCCCTTTCTCCACATCATCACAAATCCGTATCTCCTGTCTTCTTGGTGATAGCCATTCTAACAGGTTTGAGCAATATCTCATTGTGGTTATGATTTGCATTTCCCTGATGGTTAGTGATGTTGAACACCTTTTCATGCACCTGTTGGTCGTTTGGATGTCTTCTTTGGGAAAATGCCTATTCTATTACTCTGCCCTTTTTAAAATAGTTCATTTGCTTGTTTGTTATTGAGCTGTGTGAATTCTTATATATTTTGGATAATAATCCTTTATCAGATACATGGTTTGCAAATATTTTCTCTCATTCTGTAGGTTGCCCTTTCATTTTGCCGATTGTTTCTTTTGCTGTACAGAAGTTTTTAAGTTGAATGTAGTTCTGGGGTGCCTGGGTGGCTCCGTTGGTTAAGCGTCCGACTACAGCCAGTTAAGCATTCGACTTCAGGTCTCGATCTCATGATTCTTGAGTTCAAGCACCACGTCAGGCTCTGTGCTGACAGCTTGGAGCTTGCTTCAGTTTCTGTGTCTCCCTTTCTCTCTGCCCCTCCCCTGCTCATGCTCTGTGTCTTTCTCTCTCACAAATAAATAAACATATAAATTTTATATGTTTATATATATATATATATATATATGTATATATATAAACATATAATAAACAATAAAAAAAAGAAAAATCTTCAATTGGATCTAGTTCTACTTGTTGATTTCTGCTTTTGTTGTTTGTGCTTTTGGTGTCATGTCCAAAAAATCATTGCCAAGACCAATGTCTGAAAGCTGTTTCCTTATGTTTTCTTTACAGTATCAGATCTTACAATTAAATCTTTAATTTATTTTGAGGTAATTTTGGGGAGTATCCCAAGTGGTTATTCAGTTTCCCAACACCATTTGTTGAAGAGACCATCCTTTCTCCATTGAATGTTCTTGGCTGCCTTGTCAAATATTAGTTGAGCATATGTGGGGTTTATTTCTGGGCTCTGTCACTTCTGCTGTAAACTTTTCTACTTTGTTTTTTTTTTTTGCATTGGTTTTTTTTTTTTTTCTTTCTTTTTTCTTTCCCCCCCCCTTTTTTTTTTTTTTTTTTTTTCCTTTTGGTTCTTTTCATGTCTATCCTTTATGTCCCTTACTATAGTTTGTCATATCCATTCCATCTTGTGTACCTTTACTTTACTTGAGTCTTTATTTTGGAGCTGGCTTGGTCTTTCTACACAATCTATTTTCTGAGTTGTTGGCCCCCATCTCAAATCTTCCTTTGCCCATTTCTATCCTGATTTGTTGAAAGAGTTGAGGGTGTTGGGTGGCACATTCAGTTTGGAGCTCTGTCTTCAGTTTCTACTGAAGTAAATGAAGTCCATTTACTTTAATGGCACCTTTGGGGCAGAGGGTGGGAGGTGGGGGTAGTGAGCCTTCTGACATTTTGATACTGTTTGGTAGGGACTTCATCTTTAACTGCTTCTTTCTTTTCCTTCATCACCAAATCCTATGCACTGAGTTCCACATCAAGATGCCATCTTTGGTCCTATGGATTTCTAAGCCTTTTTCTTAGATTTCTCCAGAGTAAATTTAGGTGGTTACCATTATCCTAAAAGTAGTGTTTCTTAACCTTTAAAAAAAAATATCACTCCCCTGAGGAGACTTTTTAGACGTTTTTGTCTTTTTCACCATCCCACACGCTATGAATGTTTAATGCCAAAAATAAATATTTGCTTATGTACCGTGGCCACAAACCATTGTAATGGGTAAGATTTTTTTCCCCTCCAAGAACCTGTTTTCCTTCCTGAAAGCCTATCACCCTCAGTGAAAATGCATGTCCTAAAGGTATCTAGAACTTTAGTTTCTGCTTATACTGCTAAACCCTATTTTCTATAATTTCACTTAGATGTTAACACATTTATAAGGAATATTGGCCTATAGCCTCTTTGCCTGCCCACCATGTGTTTGTTTTGTTTTGCTTTTGTAGTTTTTGGACAAGTAGGAGCTACTGAAGGGTTTTATTCAGAGGAGTAACCAGATTTTTTTTTTTAAAGAGAAAGACCTCTCTTGCTGCATTGTTTAAAATAAATGGAGAGAAATGAGGCTGATGCGATAGATTTTTAGCAATGCTATTGTAATAGCATAGGCATTAACTAATATAGTGATATACTCAAGAAGTATTTGGAAATAATTGAATAGAAATTGATAATCATATGTATGCAGAAGTTAAGGAAGAAGGAACAGTACAGGCTGACCCCCAGGGTTTTCACCTTTGTTATAACTTGACTATTAACTGCTGACAGATTAATTCAGAAGCAGTAATTCCTTCAGCTACATTTTACTTTGCATTACAGAAAATGGCAAGATTACCTTTCAAGAATTTTTTATTAAATTCTGTGATACATTGAACATGCCTAAAGCCTCGGGTGGGTTCCAGTTAATATGTATCTACTGGCTCCGTGTGGAAGGACAGACAGTGGTTTTCATGTTAAAACAACACAGGATTGGGGTGTCTGCATCACTCAGTCGGTTGAGCAACTGACTCTTGACTTCGGCTCAGGTCATGATTCCAGGGTCATGGGCTCAACCTGCATCCATTCGCGCTGAGTATGAAGCCTGCTTAAGATTTCCTCTCTCCCTTCATCCTTCTCCCCAGCTTGTGCTCTCTCTCTCCCTAAAATAGTAAACAAACAAACAAAATCTTTTAAAAAACACACAGGATTAGATAAAGCACAGGTAAGTAAGAAACAATATAAAGATAAAACAGTGTAGGGGCACCTTG
>NW_024422816.1:0-50939 GCF_014898765.1 Herpailurus yagouaroundi | reverse complement strand
GAGCCTGATAGTTGAGTGAGGGATATTGACATGCAAGCAATCACAATACCAATAGCTTTGTCTGAGATATGTACCAAGTGATATGGGAGCATGGAAGAAGGATTTAAACATTCCCAGGGAAAATTGTGACTGCCTTTGCTATGTGAGCTTTGCATGACTTTTCTCAGTTTCTGAGAGTTATTTAGGAAACTTGTAGACTTGGAGGTCATTTACTCTAGATATACCTAAAGAAATCATGAGATTGATTTTAAAGCAAAGAATTAGAACACCAAGACTTGCTCCTCTTTCTTCCTTTACTGATCATTTTTGTTTTTTCATTGGGAGAGAGTGTAGCGGGGATGATGATAATTATTCGTTTGAATTAATTAACTGTTTTGTCGTGTGTATTTAGCACTTCAGAAGGCCTGTAAAATTTTTAGCAAAATTCAAAGTGGTAAAATTTATGTGAATGATCTGCCAATGATCCATCACACCTTGAAGATTTTTATAAGTGATTTGGAAATGCAAAAGGCACTAAAGACTGTTGATATTGATGGTAAGTTTTGTGTTTTCATTATTAGTTTAAGGTTTGCAAACATGGATGTAAGTTATATGTTGGTCAGATTAATTACAAATCATAGGAAAGCTAAGCTTTATAATATGTTCTAAAAACTTTTTTTGCACATTTACGATAATATTAAAAAATTGGGCCTCCAGTATAATTGGATTGATTGATTACCAGATTGGATTATGACATACTTTCATCAACATCTGATATTTTTAGACTTTTAATTTTTGCTACTTGCGTACGATAGGGAAGATTTCTTAAGGCAAAGTGTTTGAGTATAAAAGACCAGATTAATATATTTAACTATGTTAAAATTAAGAACTTTTATTTATCAAAAGACACTTTAAAGTAAAAAGACAAGTTATGAACTTGGAAATATTTGCAATTCGCAGAAGTGGCAAAGGATTAGTTTTCAGAATGTGTAAAGAACTCATACAAATTAGTAACAAACAATGGAATGGAAAAGTGAGTAAGACACATGGATAAGAATATCACATAAAAGAAAGTATATGTAGCCAATAATCATATAAAAATATTTTCCATCCTCAGTAGTCAAAAAAATGCAAATCAAAATCCTGATAATTTTATTTTAAAACATCTGGAAAAGTAATTGTTCTTTTGTTGTCAGTGTCCAATACTTTAATCAAAGAAGTAAATAATAGAGAACTGATTATATTTACAGACCATTCCAAGCTTATTAAGGAGGAGAGATAAGTTTAGGATAAAAATGGTATAGATAAGTTGAAGGATTGGTCAGAAATAAAATAAACTTAATACACACAATGGCACAGTAATACTCTGAGGTTAAAAGCGTCAGGCTACTCAAATAAAAGATGTGGATTGGTTATTATAAAAAATTTGTAGATGGAGAATACTAGGAGTCAAATGGACCACCAATAGAATGTTACTTAGCAACCTAACAGGAATTGACAAGTTGCAATGGTGTCATTCGTCTATCTATCCGAGTCACCCCAACATTTTTTGAGTGCCTACTGTACACAACTTTCAGAGGGTATAAAAATAAAATAATAAATATAAATCTAACTTTTAGAAAGACTAAAAAGCAACTCTATTTTTTCTGACATGTTTATTTATCCATATGTTAATTCTCTTGACATATAATTTTTTGGAGATTTATTATTAAAATAATTATTCAAAGTGGAAATAACTTTATTCTCTGAAAGCATAGGAGAATAGAAAGGAGAAAATAAAACTTATGTGTAATCCCACTACCCAGAGCTGAACTTTGGTATTTTTACATATATTTTTCTAGGATTTTTCTAAGCATGTGTGTGCGTGTGTGTGTGTAACTGTGGTATATACATATGCATAAACACATAATTAGAAAATATATATGTTGACTCACATGCATACAATTTTGTTACCTTTTTCTATTAACTTTATATGTTAGGCAACCTTCCATGTAAATAAATATAGATCCACACTGCCTTTTTAAATATTTAAATTTTTTTTTAACATTTATTCATTTTTGAGAGAGAGAGACAGAGCATGAGTGGGGGAGGGGCAGAGAGAGTGGGAGACACAGAAGCAGAAGCAGGCTCCAGGCTCTGAGCTGTCAGCACAGAGCCCGGCGTGGGGCTTGAACTCACAAACCGTGAGATCATGACCTGAGCCGAGGTTGGACGCTTAACCGACTGAGCCACCCAGGCACCCCAACACTGCCTTTTTAAATGGCTGTGTGCCGGGGTCCAGCCCCAGCAGGTCCAGGGGTGCCCGAAGGATGCACGGCGTCGGCGAAAATAACAAATGGACACGGACAACAACAGTGTGTTAGACTGGCTGCTTTATTGCGGCAAACGTGGCATTATATTTGTTAGCAATTTCCTTGTAGCGTGCGTCATCTATGTTTCTTGGCTTTACCTAATTCTAAAAATGTTCCTTTGTGTAATCACCCATTAAGGGACAACATGGTTATTTTCTTGTAACGTTACAAGAAATTGATTCATTTCTTCATATTATTTTCATTATGTATCTACGTTTATTTATAGTCTATAAAGCGTTTGCTTTGCTATTTTCATGAAAGGTCATCTATCTCTCAACACCTCAAGTGGAACATTTACAGGGACATGACTTCTTAATTGTTTCTTTGAACCATTTGCGTATAAGGAACAAAAGTTATTCGCTTTGGTCTGGGGTGCCGGGAGGGAACTAAGAGGGCCCTGGGAACCCACGCCTTCTGCGCTCCCAGGGAGACAATGTATACCTAGGAACTAATGAACCATTCTGTACCTTAACCCACCAGGTCCAGTTATCATCTGGAATGCCTCCTGGGGGCCAAGTGGGCCTAGGGGTTGGAGTAATTTGTATCCATAGATACATTCCTTTGTTGCCAGGGTGGGGATTTCAAATCCATTTGTCCCCCTCCCTGGCTGGGAAATATATGGGGCTATCCTTCCTTTAGGTAGAGGAGTCTTTACAGGGGGTGGCAAGGGCTGGATGTAGGCCCGCATAATTTCCCTGTGGAATCTTATTTCTTTCCCCCGTGGTCCTTTTCCCAGGGGGCCTGTCATGGGCAATTCCCCAACCGACAAATCCCCAGGTACTTTCATTGGTAGGGGGGCTGCCCTGACCAATGCTAAGGCCAAATTACATAAAAGCAGGGGTACAAGAAGCTTCACTGTCGGTGGGCCACCATGCAGTCCCGATCCATCCATCACCCGGGCCCTGCCATCAGGCTGGTTGGAGAGCTTGGCTTTTGGCAGCTGTGAATTATTCTGGGAACAGATCAAAGCACAAAAACAAATTGTTTTGAAAAATAAGCTATATAACAAATAATCTAAATAAATATGTCATTTCTAATTTTTTGCTGTTATAAGCAGGGTTTTTTCTCTTTATCTCATCAGACAAAAGATAGGTTACTAAAATTGAAATTGCTAGGTCAAAGGATGTGAACATTTTAAGGCTTTTAAGTAATACTGTTATTAGAAATTCAAAGCAATAATCTTTAGAACTTTAGATTTCAAGACTTCAGATGTAGTTTCTTCCAATTACCTGGATTTACAGTTGGGGAAACTGAGGGTCAGAAAGATAAAAGTCTACTCCAAAGCCATACAACCTATTTTATTTTATTTTATTTGTTTTTATTTTATTTTAATTCCAGTTAGGTAGCATACAGTGTTGTATTAGTTTCAGGTGTACAATATAGTGATTCAGCAATTCCCTGTATTACGCAGTGCTCATCAAGATAAGTATCCTTTTCATCCCCTTCACCTATTTCATCCATCCCCTCATCCACTTTCCCTCTGGTAACCCCCAGTTTGTTCTCTATAGTTAAGAGTATGTTTGTTGGTTTGTCCTGTTCCCCACCCCCACCCCCCACGACTTTGTTCATTTGCTTTGTTTCATAAATTCTACATGTGAGTAAAATCATATGGTATTTGTGTTTCTCTGACTGGCTTATTTCACTCAGCATTATACTCCCTAGCTCCATCCATGTTTTTGCAAATGGCAAGACTGAATTCTTTTTATGGCTGAATAATATTCCAGTGTGTGTGTGTGTGTGTGTGTGTGTGTGTGTGTGTGTGTGTGTGTGTATCACATCTTCATTCATCTATCGATGGACATTTGGACTGCTCCCATAATTTGGCTATTTTAAATAATGCTGCAATAAACCTAGGGATGCCTATATACCTATGAATTAATGTTTATTCTTTGGCTAAATTCCCAGAGGTACAATTACTGGATCATATGGTAGTTTTAATTTTTTGAGGAATCTCCATACTGTATTCCACAGTGGCTACACCAGTTTGCATTCCCACCAACAATGCACAAGGATTCCTTTTTTTTTCTACATCATTGCCAACACTTGTTTTTCCTTGTGTTTTTAAATTTAGCCATTTTGATAGGTGTGAGGTGATATCTCATTGTGGTTTTGATTTGCATTTCCCTGATGATGAGTGATGTTGAACACCTTTTCATGTGTCTGTTGGCCATATGTACGTCGTCTTTGAAGAAATGTCTGTTCCTGTCTTCTGCCCATTTAAAATGGATTATTTGTTTTTCTGGTGTTGAATTATATAAGTTCTTTATATATTTTGGATACTAACCCTTTATTGGGTATGTCATTTGCAAACATCTTATCCCATTCAGTAGGTTATTGTTTAGTTTTATTGGTTGTTTCCTTTGCTGTACCAAAGCTTTTTATTCTGTGGTAATCCCAGTAGTTTATTTTTACTTTTGTTTCCCTTGCCTCAGGAGATGTATCTAAAAAGATGTTGCTATGGCTGATGTCAGAGAAATTACTGCCTCTACTCTCTGTTAGGATTTTTATGGGTTTAGGTCTAACATTTAAATTCTTAGTCCATTTTGAACTTTTGTGTATAGTGTAAGAAAGTGGTCCAGTTTCATTCTGTTGCATGTTGCTGTCCAGTTTTCCCAACACCGTTTGTTGAAGGGACTCTCTTTTCCAAATGCATATTCTTATCTCCTTTGTTGAAGATTAATTGGCCATTTAACTGTATGTTTACTTCTGTGTTTTCTATTCTGTTCCATTGACCTATGTGTCTATTTTTGTGCCAGTACCACACTGTTTTGATTACTACTGCTTTGTAATATAACTCGAAATCTGGAATTATGATACCTCCAGCTTTCTTTTTATTTTTGAAGGTTGTTTTGGCTATTTGGAGTCATTTCTGTTTCCATACAGATTTTAGGATTGTTAGTTCTAGTTCTGTGAAATGCTGTTGGTATTTTGATAGGGATTGCATTGCATTTGTAGATTGCTTTGGGTAGTATGGATATTTTAACAATATTCTTCTAATTCGTGAGCCCGGAATGTCTTTCCATTTGTTTATGTTATCTTCACATTCTTTCATCAATGTTTTATAGTTTTCTGAGTACAGATCTTTCACCTCCTTGCTTAAGTTTATTTTTGGTATTTTATTATTTTTGGTGCCATTGTACATGGGATTGTTTTCTTAATTTCTCTTTCTGCTGCTTCGTTGTTAGTGTCCATACAAACAATTTTAAATAACATATATTAGTTTAAATTTTTATTCCTTAATTTTTACATTGAAAAAAGTGTAGACCTATATTGAATATCTTGGTAAAAATTGCAAATACAAGAAAAAATTTAATAACTGAGTATAAAGGTTTTTTTGTTTTAAGTTAGTATTTTTAGCTTAAAGAAGTTTACAAATTACAAAATGGAAATTATCTCTTCACCTCAATCTTTCACTACAATTCTTCATAGTACACACTGTTAATAATTTGGTAGGTAGTCTTCCTGGATATTTGTTATATACATTTTAATTGGTCTCATATTGATTAGTGGTAAAGTTACCTCTAAAATTTTTGCTATTACAAATAATGCTATAAAGAGCATCCTTGTTCATCAATTCTTGCACGTTTGTGTAAATATTTTTATAGGATAGATTTCTAGAAATGAAGAAGCTGGGTCATAGGATATGCATATACCTATAGGAACATGGTTTATGTCAAGTCATGTTATCTTGTCCAGCTTTATTGAGATATAATTGACAAATATAAATTGCATATATTTAAAGTGTACAACGTAATGATTTGATATACATATACACTGTGAAATGATTACCAGCTATCAAGTAAATAACATCTCCATCACCTCACATAGTTACCTTTTTTGTGTGTGATGAGAACACTACTCTCTTAGGATATACTCTCTCAGCAAATTTCAAAGATACAATATAGTATTATTAACTATAGTCACCATGCTGTACATCAGATTCCCAGAACTTGTTCATCTTATACCTAAAGTTTGTATCCTTTGACAAACATCTGCCCATTCCCTCCACCCTCCAGAATATATCATATACATAGAGGTTACATTTTCTTTATTCATCTGTTGGTGAGCATTTAGGCTGTTTCCATTTCTTGGCTATTGGGCATAATGCTGCAATGTTTGAAGTGCACATAGCTCTTTGAGATAGTGCTTTTATTTCCTTTGGGTATATATCCAAAAGTGAGCTTGCTGGATGATATGATAGTTCTGTTTTTAATTTTTAGACAAAACCTCTGTACTGTTTTTGGAATTGGCTATTCCAGTGGATTTTAAATTATCTGCGTATTTTATAGTTTTATTGAGGTATATACTTGACTTATTTAAAGTATACAATTTGAAAATTTCTACATATGTATATACTTGTGAAAACTCAATCCCATTATACCCCTTTGTAAGCCCCCATTCTCTTTCCACAACCCCCCCTCACTACTTCCCAAGCAAACACTAACCTGGTTCTGTCACTACAGATTGTTTGTATTTTCTAGAACTTTATATAAATGATATCATGCAGTAAGTACTCATTTTTTTTTAGTTTGATTTCTTTCACTCAGCGTAATTATACTGAGATTCATCTATGCTTTGGTACATATCAGGTTTATTTCTTTTTGCTAAGCAGTGTTCTCTCTTATGGATGTACCATGATTTGTTCATCCATTCATTAATTGATGATGTTTGGATTGTTTCTAGTTTTTGGCTATTACAAATAAAGCTGGTGTAAACATTCATTTATGTGTCTTTGTGTAGTCATATACTTTCATTTATCTTGGGTAAATACCTGATGGTAGGATAACTGGGTCATATGGTAGGTATATTTGAATTTTTTAGAAACTGCTAAACTGTGCTTGCAAAGCAGCTGAATTATTTTACATTGTTATGAACAATTTATGACAGTTTCAGATGCTCCTCATCCTTGTCAATCCTGGAATTGGTGAGCCTTTAAAAATTGTCATTCTAATAGATGTATGGTGTTTTCTCATTGTGGTTTTAATTTGCATTTCCTGAATGATCAAATGATTTTGAATATATCTTCATGTGCTTTTTTGCTACCTGTATATCTTATGCCCATTGAAAATGTGTTTGTGTTCCTACTATTGCATTTTGAATGTATATATTCTGAACACGAGTCCTTTACTGGATATGTGAGAGAGAGCACAGGCAAGGGAGGAACAGAGAGGAAAGAGAGAATCCCAAGCAGGCTCTGCCCTGTCAGCACAGAGCCCTATGCCAGGCTTGAACTCACCAACTGTGAGATCATGACCTGAGCCCAAATCAAGAGTCGGAATTTAACCAGCTGAGCCACCCAGGCACCCCAATTTTTGAAGAATATCTTTCAACTTAAGTTCATACTTCTGAAGAAGTCTAGTCTACAACTATTTCTTGTATGGATTGTGCTCTTGATGTTTTATCTATAAGGTTTTTGTTTAAACCTAAGTCACATAGAAGTCAGAAAACAAATCAAAATAATTGATTGAAATTTGCACAGATGTTTCATTGTGTCTTTGAAGGAAAGGAGAAACCACTCTCAAGTTATTACACTGAAAAAGAAATTTTGAGGTAGACAACTTGACAAATTTTCCAATCCAGAAAGTGTTTCTGTGGTTTAGCAATGAGAACAACTAAGCCTTGTCAATTTCTCTGACAGTAGAAGCCTGCAGACCACCAGAAGCACTGAAATGTTCTTTTATAAGTTACTTTGTTCAGATTACATTAATTTAAAATGTAAATTTATAATAAGTTTCTTCCAAACACAGATAAACCCTTTCAAAATTGGCCTCATTTACTATCTGAAGAGGAAAATGATGTTAGAGTTATTTAACTTGAAGAATCTTGAAAAATTCAGATGTTCCTTGACGCAGATCTATGCTTGTCTAGAAAATGAGACAGAAGAATCCTGATTCTGTGTTTTGTCACACTTTGTAAATCTGGATTTTCAGCTCTAGTTGCTCATCAGAGATGACCTGTGCATTATCATGCAGAAAAAAAAGCTCCATAATTTCAACTTCTCATTCAAACCAAGCAATAATTTCTTACTGAAATTTTCATTTGTACAATTTAGATTTCTTTCTTTCTTTTAATAAATAGGCATTACTTTTTGCATGATAAATGAGAGGATTTTTTGGGTGAAGACTTTAATATTGTGCAATATTTTGTGCATTTGTTCAATACATTTTGTGTGTGTGTGTGTGTGTAATGAGAGAGAGAGAGAGAGGAAAGGAGGAGAGGAGAGAACGAGATGGAATGATTTGAGGCAAAGCTTTCATTAGAGTCTCATCTGGATCTGTAATCTCCCCTCAAACCGCTGGTATAGAGGGTCTTAGCTAGAACACAATGAAATCAGTGCTATTCTTTTCAGGTAAAACCATTATATATGTAAAATTGACAAGTTGCATGATTTTTTTTGCACCTAATGACAAGTATAAAAATTAGAGCTTTGAGTAAAGAATATTGCAGTATATTAAATTCTAGTCTATATCATTTTGATTATTGCTGGGCACTATTCACTACATAATTAAAATGTGTAATTATGTTTTTATGATAGGTTTTCTTTTTACATTCTATATTTAATGTTAATGCTCCTCTAGACTATCAGTTAATTCTATTCACATTTTTAGTTTGCATTTTTATCTTATGTTCTTTTTTTTTATTTTTTTTCAACGTTTATTTATTTTTGGGACAGAGAGAGACAGAGCATGAACGGGGGAGGGGCAGAGAGAGAGGGAGACACAGAATCGGAAGCAGGCTCCAGGCTCCGAGCCATCAGCCCAGAGCCCGACGCGGGGCTCGAACTCACGGACCGCGAGATCGTGACCTGGCTGAAGTCGGACGCTTAACCGACTGCGCCACCCAGGCGCCCCGCATCTTATGTTCTTAATGAGTTTGCTAATGCAGTTTTTTTCCTTCTGTTTCTGAACCATTATTATAGTTAATGGAATGCTGGATTTTTCAGATTTCCTTAAGACTGTGAATGATGTTTGTTATTTGGTCTCCCAGGATCCAGGTAAAAAAACGATTCCTCAAAATTGCAGAAAAGAATGATTTTGATTGTCACTGATTTTAGGGTGGGATGGTTATATGAATTTATGTTTTTTTCAGATCTCTCACATAGTTTTTTCCCCTGTAGCCTAGGTTGAGAAAAATTAGACACGAGTTATTTCATAAAAGGCACTAAAAACCTGTCCACAGTATCCTAATTTTCTATCCATAATCTCCACTTTTTCCTGCATGCAACGGCTAGATTTTCTTAACACACGATTTTTGTCATATCATTCTCCTCAAAAATGTAGATGCTTTTCCTGTGATGAAATGAATGTGGTCCAAACCCTTATGCTTGACCTCCTCACCCCCTTATAATTTTTCTTGCCACTTTCCTCTTGGTAGAATCTTTTCCAGGCAAGAACCCCGTGCTCCAGTTAGAGACACAAATGTCTATACATGCCAATTTCATTCTTGTTTCCAGGCCATTCTTTGTTCATGTGTTTTTTTTCTTTTTTCCCTTTGAAATCTCATATCTGCTTTCTTCTCCAATGTGAATAGTACTTTCTTTGATCTCTTTGGAATCTGCTTGTATTTCTCCCTAAAAATTTCAGACACTGATGGATCTCCTAACAATGTTTAGTTTACACTCCTGTAAATAGCAAAGAAAGTGATTGGAAGAAATATTCCTGTTACTGATAGAAACAGTGCTTCCAATATTCTGAGATCTCTAGGGTTTGTGACCTAATTTTAACAGTTCTTTGTGTTAGAACAAATCAAAACAAAAACCAGTTCCTTGGTTTTGCCATTAGGCAAGATCAAATTCCTATAATCTGTCCTTGGGATTATATATTTCTGTCAACCAGCCTGTATTTTCTTGGAATCAAGGATATATGAATGTGATAATCTTCATATACCTGGATAAGAAGCAAGAGGCAAGAAAAACTCTTTAATGTTTATTCATTAATGTAGTGAATGTTATTTAATACATTACCGTATGCATCAATTAGCAATATAGATGTGATGCTTGGCTTGCTTTCCCTCTTTGAATTTCTTCCTACTTGGCATTTTGATTAACTCCTATAGCACTGGGTTTCCTCTTTGTCTACTTGGTTTTCAGCTTATAGCTTTTTCTTGACTATAGATTTGTAAGTGTGTTTGGGTACCTAAGTACTGCCTGCTTGTCGAGCCCCAGTTGAACTATCATGTATTCCTTTGTTTTTCAAGTTCTGGTTTTCTATTTTGACCTTATTTTTTATTTATGGTCCAATGTTCTGAGACCAACCAAGAAGTGCCAAATTTCTTTTCTTCCTCTTAAAACAGTATGCCTAATTCTCAAATACACTATTTTTAGTAAAATATCCAAGCAATATAATAGTATATAAATGTAAAATACCCTCTTTAATCCTTCCTATATTAAAGTTAATGTTGGGGCGCCTGGGTGGCGCAGTCGGTTGGGCGTCCGACTTCAGCCAGGTCACGGTCTCGCGGTCCGTGAGTTCGAGCCCCGCGTCGGGCTCTGGGCTGATGGCTCGGAGCCTGGAGCCTGCTTCCGATTCTGTGTCTCCCTCTCTCTCTGCCCCTCCCCCGTTCATGCTCTGTCTCTCTCTGTCCCAAAAGTAAATAAACGTTGAAAAAAAAAATTAAAAAAAAAAAAAAGTTAATGTTGACTTTAGCATCTTATATGCATTTATGAATGTATATAAATATTTACATATTTTGTAAGAGAAAATGAGTTATCAGTTACTAGGCAGAAGAGAACTAGAGTACCTGGGTCTTATAGAGGCAAGTGAAAAGATCAAGCATACAGTTAGAAATCAAGAGACCCTAAGAAAATAAAAGGGAAAAATATGATCATCTTATACTTTAAGAGAAAGGGATCATGCTATGTACTTTGTTGTCTAGCATGATTTTTTTTTTTTTAACTGAGTAATATGTCTTGGAAAGTTTTCCCCGTGCCAGTAAGTGTAGGTCAGCCTTTTACTTAAAAAAAATTGTTTTTAAGTTTATTTTTATTTATTTTGAGAGAGAGAGATACAGAGCAAGTGAGGGAAGGGCAGAAAGTAAGGGAGACAGAATCCCAAGCAGGCTCCATGCTGTCAGTGCAGAGCCTGATGTGGGGCTTGATCTTACCATCCATGAGGTCATGACCTGAGCCAAAATAAGGGGTCGGATGCTTAACCAACTGAGCCACCGAGGTGCTCGATCCTTTTATTTTTTAGTAGCTGCATGGTGTCTGAAAAATGTAGATATACTATAATTTATTTAACTAATCCTTTATTGATTCTAATTATCTTCCTATTATAGACACTTTCACAGTGAATATCTTTTCTTATATTTTATACATATTTATTTTCACATTATAGTTTATATATGTATGCTTGTGTCCTTAAGTGCCTTTTAAGGCAAAATTGGTTGCCAATTATTAGGTAGAGGAAAACCAGAGGGACCCTATGTGTGCCTTGGGGCATGCCTTCAACACTCAGACAGTTTTCAACTCTTCCTTAGCCTTCACTTCCTGCGTGTGTATATCCTCAACGTAAGCCAGACCTGAGCATTCAGAACCTACTCTGGTTTTCCTGGGTACAGACCTGTTTATGTGTGTGGCCATCTAGATGCTCAGGAATATGTTGGAACTTTTCAAAGGCCTCTACAGATGTCTCATTTCCCAGATTTTCCTCTTAAGCTTGTTTGCTAGCCTATTATTTGCCCCAATTGTTTTTTTTTTAATGGCATGAATCTACATTTATTGACTTGTAAATAGGTCCATGGCATATTTTTAGTGAAAAGGCAGTATACTATATGTACTGTTTTAATTGAGTGAAATGTTCACAATCGTTGATGAACATAAAGAGACATAGAAAGGTATCCAAGTAGGATATTAATCAAAATGCATCATTTTTTGGATGCCCTGGATGGGAAATTTGTGTTGCTTTTATCTTTCTTCTTTGTACAGTTGTGGGTTTATTTGATTATCAGTGTGTCAGGGCCCCTGGGTGGCTTAGTCAGTGGAGTATCTAACTCTTGATTTTGGCTCAGGTCACAATCCCAGGGTTGTGGGATCAAGCCCTAAGTCAAGCTCCACATTGAGCATGGAGCCTGCTTGGGATTCTCTCTCTCTCTCTCTCTCTCTCTCTCCCTCCCTCCCTCCCTCCCTCCCTCCCTCTGCCCCTCTCCCCTGTTCTCTCTCTCTCTCCAAAAAAAAAATTTTTTTTTAATCCTAAAAAATATTAGTATGTCATTGGAAGAGCAGCAATAGCATTTAAGAGCAGGGCTCCTGAATCTGACTGGTTTTTGTTCATTTGTCTCAAGTTTTTACTTAAACTAATTAGTTAGTATATAGTATAATACTGGTTTCAGGAGTGGAATTTAGTGCTTCATCATTTACATGTAACATCCAGTGCTTGCTCCAACTATTACCCACCACTTCAGACAGTTATAATGTTAACTAATTGCCTCTGATTGTGTTTGAGGAGTACTTCCAGGGAAAAGGCTCTTTGCCTTGGGCAAGCTTTGAGTCCGGTCAAATAAGGCAGCTTGGCAAGTAGGGTCTTCCAGGGAGCCACAAGGCAGGTCTAATAATGACAGCTCTTAGAGAATGGGGCTTTGAAGAAGTTCCAAACTCATTCTTCTCCATTGGCTGTCAGGCTGCTGTTTTTCATCATGAGGGTAGGCTCTTAGTTTTCAAGGCTCCTGGGAAGCTGGGATGGTAAGATGGGAATAATGGCAAGCTAAAATGCCACAAAGCTCACTATTACTGAGGTTCAGCCGTTTTTCTGAAAGAAAACACTCTTTGGATGACTCTAAGCCTTTGATTTATAGCCAGAGTTTTGAAAAAAGTTGATTCTGACAGTTTGCATCCGTGTTCTCACAGCTTTTATGGAGAGGATTCTCAGAGGTCCTTCCTCTGCTACTTTTGCTCGCCTGGTCAATAACAACTGGTTGGTTGGATGAGTGAATAATGCCCAGTTCTTCCTCCATGACTGTGCAAATCTAAGAACTTGTGGATCAGTAGGCTCGTTATATCCTGAATTCCGAGAAAATGTAGTCTGACAAAAAGTGATTCGCTCTCTGAAGTGGATTATGGGAATTGTGTTTCCTTATCAAATTAAGGGGTGCGGTAGTCTGAGGATCACTTAAATTTAGCATTAGGACACAGGTATCAATCTGTTTAGATTTTAAGGAGGACATCTGTTTAGGGAAAATTCTCTCATTAATATGAATATTTTCATTTAACTGTGTTCTTTCCAATTCATTTTTAAAAAATTATTTATTTAAAGTCAAATTAGTTAACATACAGTGTAGTATTGGTTTCAGGAGTAGAACCCACTGATTCATCACTTACATATAATACCCAGTGCTCATCCCAACAGGTGCCCTCCTTAATACCCCTCTCCCGTTTAGCCCATTCCCCTACCCACCTCCCCTCCAGCAACCCTCAGTTTGTTCTCTGTATTTAAGAGTCTCTTATTGTTTTTATCTTATTTTTCCTTTCCTTCCCCTATGTTCATCTGTTGTGTTTTTTAAATTCCATATATGAGTGAAAACATATTTATCTTCTTCTAACTGACTTATTTCACTTACACAATACACTCTAGTTCTATCCATATTGTTGCAAATCTTTCCAATTCATTTTTGATGTTAAGGACTGTTAGCGTAAGAAAATGAAGTTTCTATGGAGAAATAGAAGACCTTTAAATAGTGGTTAAACCATTGCTAAACTCTTTGTAATATAAAAAAATCTGAAGAGAAATTTTGCATCTGTTCTGTTCTTTCTTTTACGCTATTTTTTCTAAATTACATTTTAAAACAATTAATGATGCCCTCAAATTTTAGATCAAGCTGCCTTGCTATTATAGATTATACCACTGATAGATACGAAATTATTTTAGTTACAAGGCTTAACTAAGCGGTGAATATAGTATAATGAGATAATCCAGAGCTTTTTAGAACAATGTTTGGCACATAAATAGCATTCAATAAATACCACCTATCATCGCTAATATTGTATCAGTAGTGATAATAGCAAAAATTACATTTTATATTAGGAATGTGGTCAGAATTGGGCAAATGCCTACTTGCAGGTACATTTTTAGAAAACCCTATGCCTATGGAAAGGTATTGTACCCTGGTGGGCTATTGACACAAAATCAGCCCCTCCAAGAAAAGCTGTTGATTCTCATGATAAAATAACTTCTTTGTTTATTATATTTTTACAGCATTCCAGAATGCCTTGAAGATTTTCTGTAGGATAAAAAGTGGTCGAGTTGCGACTGATGAACTGGCTGCTGTTTTGGATAGCATGGATATTCCTGTAATTCCTGAAACTTTTCAGGAAGTGATAAAACATGCTAGTATAGACGGTGAATTATTTGAATTACTATGTAAATATATCTTTCTTGGATATCAGTGTGCTGATTCATCCTTTATCTCTCCTTCTTGATTCTTACCTCTTGCCACCTATCAACATTGCTTACTGGTGTCTGTGGTAAGAGATAGTCTAGAAAAATTAAATGAGAAATTTCTAAAATTATTAGATTTTGGTATGTTTGATAAAAATGTAAGAGAAAAATGTATTTATTTTCTTTTCAAACTTTCCTCTCTTTTCCATTTCTTGTTTGTGGAGAGATGGTTTCTTTAATGTCAAGGGCATTGGCTTCACAAATTAGGAGACCTAAATTTCTTGAATTTTTAACTTTATTAGATAGTTTTGATTACACAATCTTCTCATGCTATTCAGTTACTCTTTGCAAAATGTAGATTTTTTAAAAAACATTATGGATATATTTAGCAGATGTTTTGTATTATATGTTTATATGTCACCAGGGGGTGTCTGATAATAATGGATTGATAAATGATTGATTCATTGATTATCCATGTATTTAATGAGTCAGATAGTCATTTAATATCTACTGTGCTTGGAACTATGCAAGGTGATACAGAGATGAATAGAACACATTTCTTTTTGCAAAGGAGTTCACATTCTAGTGTGGAAAGAGTCAAATAAAATGAAAATTATAATGTTGTATAGCAAATACTGTTATAGAATGTAGTTAGGCTGCAAATGTATACTGGAAACACCAGGGAAAGATCATCAGAGAATGTGATGTCTGAGCTAAATCTTGAAGGATCAATAGGGGTTAGTTGGTTGAAGGTGGTAATGAAGGTGGTAATGAAAGACATTTTAGACTGAGGGAACAGTTTGTGTAAATATGGCAGGAACATTATCAGACATGGCATCCTTTTCCATGGGCTTCCACAGGTTTTTGTCATTTGTCAGTGGTGGCTTTTAGGGGGTCTTTGGTGGCTGGAATGTGGTGTGAAGATAGAACCAGGCTGCATGGATTTTAGTAGGTAGTCATTTATGGTGAGTTCTGGGGTGATAGACATAAGTGGAGGGATGTTCTGGAGCATAAAGATGCCCATAAAATAGGGATTTTAAAGCTTAATCTCAAGTCATATTATTAAATAGCCTTTAGGGCATGCTCTACCAGAAGCAACAGAAATTACATATGAAACCACTGTGGCTTTTTTTTTTTTTTGGCTTCTGGAATTCTGGTCTGGATTTCCAGGCTTTGTACTTGGGGAGCTAAACTGAAAAATTATGCTGATTTCATAGATTGTTGTAGGAATTAAATAGAACCTATTGGCACTAGAATAGTCTCAAGAAATAGGAAGCAGAAACCTGGGAATTATCCTTGGCAACTCTGTTTTCTCTGTTCTCCTCATGCAACCGTTGTGAATTACTATTATTTTAAACTTCTAGATATCTCTTAAATCTCTCTATTTTCCACCATTACCTTAGTCCAAGTTACCATAATTTTTCCTTAGGACCATCACTGTTCATCCTAACAAGTCCACCCACCCACATCCAGTCTTTTTTTTTTTTTTAATGTTTGTTTATTTTTGAGAGGGACAGAGACAGAATGCGAGTGGGTTAGGGGCAGAGAGAGAGGGAGAATCCGAAGCAGGCTCCAGGCTCTGAGCTGTCAGCACAGAGCCCAACGGGGGGCTCGAACTCACGAGCTGTGAGATCATGACCTGAGCCGAAGTCAGACGCTCAACCGACTGAGCCACCCAGGTGCCCCACCCACACCCAGTCTTATCCCCCTTAACACTATGGACAGAATGATCTTTTCAAAACACACATCTGTGGGGCGCCTGGGTGGCTCAGTCAGTTAAGTGTCCGACTTTGGCTCAAGTTATGGTCTCAGGCTTGTGGTTTCAAGCCCCATGTTGGGCTCTGTGTTGACAGTTCGGAGCCTGGAGCCTGCTTCGGATTCTGTCTCCCTCTCTCTCTCTGCCCCTCCTCCCCTCTCAAAAATAAATAAACATAATAAAAAAATTAAAAAACCCCACACATCTGATCATGTTACCTCCTTGCATAAACTCTAATAATACTTCTTGGGATGAAGAGCCCTTTAAGGTCACGTACAAGGACTTGCAATGTCTGGCCTTTACCTTAGATCTCCAGCTTCATCTCAGACCACATTCTGCTTTGCTTACTGTGCCTTCTTAGAGTTTCAGTGATATACCAGGCTTCCTCCTGCCATAGCCTTTACATATATTCTTTTCTTTTCCTGGAGCATTCTTCCCCTCCTAGTGAATTACTACTTATACTTTGGATCTAAACTCAACTCTATTCTTTAAGGATGCTTCCATGACTTTTCTGACTAGGTCAAGTTCTCATACACTCTCACAGTACTAATCACAGTTGCAACTTTTATTTCTTATATTTTTAAAAAAGTTTTTCAATGTTTATTTTTGAGAGAGATAGAGAAATAGAGTGTGAGTGAGGGAGAGGCAGGGAGAGAGAGGAAGACACAGAATCTGAAGCAGGGTCTAGGCTCTGAGCTGTCAGCACAGAACCCAATGCGGGGCTCGAACTCACAAACCACGAGATCACAACGTGAGCCAAAATCAGACGCCCAACCGACTGAACTACCCAGGTACCCCTATTTCTTATTGTTTTGTGAAGATCTGTATCTCAAATAAGACTAAATACCAAGAAAGCAGATATCATGTGTACTTTTGCTCAATATTGTATCCTCAGTACTCCATACAGTGCTTATGGCACATATTAACTGCTCAACAAATATATGTTGAATGAATTAATAAGTCTCATCCTTCACTCCATCTCCTCCAACCAGAGAGAATAAGATTTTTTCATTTTGTCATTTTTAATAACCTGGTTGTGACTTAAGGTAAAATTCCTCATAGGGGAGGTCCTTGTCTTTTGACTAGGAAAATCATTTTAACAGGTATGTTTGATTATGAGAGCTAAAGCCTATTGGGAGATACCTAGTTTGAGCAAAAAGGTAAGGTAAAGTACTCTATATAAGAAAACAACAGGAACTTAGAATACAACAGTGGCTAATCGGCAGCTGGAAGAGGAACACTGAGGGAACCTGAGAGTGGATGGGGGTCTAGCAATCAATAGAGAGTGGCTGTAGAACTCTAGGACAATACTATGTAGTGCTTGCTGTGCTATAAAGAAATCCCTGACTCTCATTAATTTCAAGTTATCTAGTAAGAGTTGGTTATATACAATAGCCTTGTGTTATTCATATGGTGGGTCTCTCTATTTTCTTTTTCAAGGAAAAAGGTCTGTAGGTTCTGTGTTAGGTAGGCTTGGGTGGAGAGAAGATAGCATCTATAGGATGTGATAATGTGAGAGAGATCAGGAGTCCATGGGAATAGAAAACAAAACGAAAATCAACCGCCAGAGTATAAAACACTCAGGAATCTTCAAATTTTGGAGGGAGTATTGACTGCTGTTCATATGATGTATGGTGTGGGGTCGGGGCTATTTTACTTAAACATTAAAGGAAAGGACACCCTCAGAATGCCAAAAGTTTTGGGTTACCCCGGTAGTGGATATGGAGTCTTCTGTGACAGAATTTTGAAGTAAGGAGTGATATAAGTCAGTTATCCCACTAGTGGAAGCCGTAGCACCCTGGTATAGGTACTGTTTTAACATCTTGTTTTTGTATTTGGTTTGGTTTTTTGGAGCAATACTGATAACATGGAGAATATCTTCATGAGTATGCATGATGAAGAGGAATGCCGGTGGAATTTGCAAGGAAGTCCAACAAGCATTTGCTTCATTAAGATCTGGCAAGAGGAATATGGAAAATCACTGTGTGACAGTTCTGGTAGTTTGGTTTCTGAGATAGGATATTGGTGCAGTAGTTTTTTCTCTCGTGGTATTTACCGATCTAGTAATTGAACTGGGTGAAAAGTAGTAACTAGCACGATTTTTGATGAGAAGGTCTTTGATATTGTGGAGCTATTGTGGAGATTATGGAAATGTGTTAATAGTCATTTTACACCTTCAAAGTAATGTTGCCTTGAATATGACTTTGATGATGAGGATTATTTTTTTTCACATTAGATAGTTACATTTTCCAGGTTGAATGGAAAGGAAAGTTCCAATATGAGCTTCCTCCAGAAGGACAAATGTAAGAGTGGGAAGCTGTTTTGAACTTCTCTTATGAAGTAAATGCTACCTGTAACTATACTGATTGTCTCAGTCTCAACCAGGAATTATTCATTGAGGTTTTGATAAGCTAGGTAGGGGTCAAAATAGTAATTTCAGATTCTGTAATGCTTATTTAGCCACCAGAGACTATATAAATGGATAGTATTTGTCTTAGAGGTGTGTGAGAAGTGTTTATCATTGCATAGAAGAAGGAATAAATTTGAGCGAGAGCTAGTAAATCTGTAAATGGTTGGCTACTGCATGCTCACTGGTCAATGTTGGACCTCTTTCCAGAAAGGGGAGTTCTTTAAGTAGAGACCAGATATAAACAATACAGCCTTCTCCATTGGATTAATTTATGGATGATCCAACAGAATACTTTTCACCGATCAAATTCAGGAGTTTGAGGGCTGAAGCCTTGAATTATTTTAGGACTTATGCTTTGATCTAAGAACTTGGGATATGGACTCTATCTACAAAAGTTCCAGAAGTTCACTGGGGTGTTAGAACCACAATCAAGAACAGAATGAGAATAAATACCAAGAAAATAAAAAAACAGAATGTAAGAGTGGCGCCTGGGTGGCTCGGTCGGTTAAACGTCCAACTTCGGCTCAGGTCATGATCTCATGGCTCGTGAGTTCGAGCCCCACGTCAGGCTGTGTGCTGACAGCTCAAAGCCTGGGACCTGATTCAGATTCTGTGTCTCCCCCTCTCTCTGCCCCATCCCACTTGCATTCTGTCTCTGTCTCTCTCAAAAATAAATAAACATTAAAAATAATTAAAAAAAAAAAACCCCAGAATGTAAGAAGCAGTTCTAATCAGAAGACAACTTAATATCAATTGGTCTAGCACTTCTTTGGTTGGGTCAAATACTTACTTGCTTTGCAGTGATTTAAAGTCCTGGACCTGACATAGCTTACCAATTTTCAAAGAAGCAGAATGAATCAATCTTACCCAACACCAAAACCATAGTGTATATAATAATTCTTGGACTCAAAAGGCACATTAAAAACTGGCATCTTCTTTTCAGGGTCTTTGCTTATGCTTATAACTGAATAGTTGATTTTTTAGGCATAGGCTGAAGAACAAACCTAGTATTTTTATAAGTAGGTAAGTCAACACCTGGTCTTTCTCACCTTGGATGTCAAGCGAAGCCAGACATTTGGAGGCAAGAACTATTGGGTGTCCAATTGGAACAACATTATTTGAGGTCACTGTCTCTGACCCCATTCTCTGTCATACACTGTCCAAGAAGGAAAATGGTTTTAGACAGAGGCAAGGGCAGGAATGGTAGGAAGTTATAATTATGGGAGTGCTGTACATGTGTAAGACGCTAAGTAAATGGTTTACTGCTATCCACAATGTAGACATTGCATGATTCTTTACAGCCTTTAGTATATTTATTCATTCAAAAATATTTTTTTAATTTTATTTTTTATTTTTTTAAATTTACGTCCAAATTAGTTAGTATATAGTGCAACAATGACTTCCAGAGTAGATTCCTTAGTGCCCCTTAACCATTTAGCCCACCCTCTCTCCCACAACCCCTCCAGTAACCCTCAATTTGTTCTCCATATTTACAAGTCTCTTATGTTTTGTCCCCCTCCCTGTTTTATCAAAAATAATTTTTAAAAAATAATTTTTTTAAAGTTTATTTATTTATTTTGAGAGAGAGACAGTGCAAGTGGGAGAGAGGCACAGAGAGAGGGAAAGAGAGAATCCCAAGCAGGCTCTGCACTGTCAGCGCAGAGCCCAACGTGGGGCTTGAACCCATGAACTCTGAGATCATGACCTGAGCCCAAATCAAGAGTCAAACACTCAACTGACTGAGCCACTCAGGTGCCCCTCAAAAAAAATTAGTTTTTTTTTTTTTAATTTTTTTTTTTTAACGTTTATTATTTTTGGGACAGAGAGAGACAGAGCATGAACGGGGGAGGGGCAGAGAGAGAGGGAGACACAGAATCGGAAACAGGCTCCAGGCTCCGAGCCATCAGCCCAGAGCCTGACGCGGGGCTCGAACTCAGGGACCACGAGATCGTGACCTGGCTGAAGTCGGACGCTTAACCGACTGCGCCACCCCGGCGCCCCCCCCCCCCCAAAATTAGTTTTTAAGTGCTAGGAAGTATATAATTTGCTAGGCATTGGGGAAACAAATGACATCCTGTACTCTTGAAGAGCTCACAATCCAGTGAGAAAGACAAAAGAGCTAAAACTTGAAATTCTACCTATAGTAGATTCTCAAAACACTATTTATTAAATGAATGAAATATTAACCTGATTACCTAGCTGTGGAGCTTAAAATGTGACTAATTTCTTTTGATGGGAAACTCTTTTATTAAGGGAAAAAGAAAATAATGGTCTTTTATGTTTCAGTGTGTACTGAGCTATTAACAATTCTAGATATTATTCACAACCTCTGTTCCTACTTTCACACATCTCTGTGTTGTTTTTGTATTAGAATGGGATGGAAACTAGATTTGTGTTCAAAAAAGAAATAACAGTACTTGAACTTACTCTTTCTATTACAGGTAACCACATGGTGGATATTAGAGATATTCTATTTATTTTGGATGAACTACAGCACCAGTATGAAGATTTTTGTAAGTGAGCTCTTGTTGCTACAGCAAGTATTATTTATAAATAAATTGCCTTTAAATTAAATCCTAATTTGTAGGTTTTATCATATGGACTCTGAAAGCCTTCTCTGACCCCATGACTTTAACTCTTTAAAATTTTTTTTTTTATGTTTTATTTATTTTTTGAGAGCAAGAGAGACCGAGTGTGAGCGGGGGAGGGGCAGAAAGAGAGGGGGAGACACAGGATCCAAAACAGGCTCCAGGCTCTGAGCTGTCAGCCCAGAGCCTGACGCGGGGATCGAACTCACCAACTGCGAGATCGTGACCTGGCTGAAGTCGGACGCTTAACCGACTGCACCACCCAGGCGCCCCTACTCTAACTCTTTAGATAAATTTTAAATCCTAAACATACCTAATCAGTATTGATTATGTAACTACCATAATTTTCTTTTATCTTTCCCTTAATATTTTGCAACATGAAGTCAACTTTAAAAGAAAATAATAACACTAAGAAAAAAAGCGTAATTTGCAACTTGTGGGTCATTCTGACATCCTGACGTTGACAGTTAAAAATTTTTAATATAGGGGTGCCTGAGTGGCTCAGTCAGTTAAATGTCCAAATTCGGCTCAGGTCATGATCTCATGGTCCGTGAGCTCAAGCCCCTCATCAGGCTCTGTGCTGACTGCTCAGAGCCTGGAGGCTGAGGCAGATTCTGTGTCTCCCTTTCTCTCTCTGACCCTCCCCTGCTTGTGCTTTGTCTCTCTCAAAAATAAATAAACATTAAAACATTTTTTAAAAATTGTTTTTAGTATATTATTCAATATCATTCATGATTAGTTTTGTTTTTCTTCATTAAGTACGTTTTTAAAAATCTCTTCCTATTGCACATGGTGTCACTCCCTTTTCTTTCTCTGTCCGGGCATCCTTTGGTCAAGATTATCTATGTGTATAATTTTAAGCTCAATTTGGCTCAGTTGGTTGAGCGTCTGACTTCAGCTCAGGTCGTGATCTCACGGTTCGTGAGATCCTCAGCTGCTTCGGATTCTGTGTCTCCCTCTCTCTCTCTTCCTCCCCTGCTCACAGTCTGTCTCTGCCTCTCTCAAAAATAAATAAAGATTAAAAAAGATTAAAAAAAAGAACTATATAGTTCTAATAAACTTGCTACAAATAGAGCAGCCTCTTGGCTGATCCTTTCCTTAGTTTCTCCAGAGGCAAACATTTTAGCTGATTACCTGATATTTGTCTTCATGACTGTAAATAACATGTTTGTATTGCTTCTTGTTGATTTTTTTTAAATTTTGGTTAGACCTAGTAAACTCCCTAATATGAAAAATAAGGATTTAGCTCTGTTTCATTTTCCCTGTCCCCACCACATCCACTTCCCATACCTATCCATCCTCCTAATATAGTCATAAGGTAATTGAGTAAGTTTTAATTCTGTATTTATGTTAATATATTTATGTACACACTATTCACTGCTGAGCCACATGTAAGTATCTTGTGGCTACTTTCTCTTTCTGTACAATTTTTCCCTCTTTGAGTTGTCTTTCTTACTTATTGGCTTGGTTTAAAAAAAAGTATATATATTACTGATTGAAGCTTAAACTCTGCCAACTGTCTAAATATCCTCTTCGTAAGTTTGTCTGCACAAGGTATTCTAGTAGTTTTGTCTTCTTGAAGAAATCTTCTTTAGAGTATTTTGATGTTCTTCAGTATGAATTTGTTGCCCTCTACATTTTGTGTGCAACTGTCATCTTGAGATCTTTCTTCATTAACATGCTGGAGACTTTTCACTTCTCTCCTCCTATGACAGATTCTGTCTTCGTATTTTATGGATAGTTTGGGTACAGAATTCTAGATTGTAAATAATTTTCTATGTTTTCTAGTTTTCAGTATTGCCACTGAAGTGCAAAATTTTCTGACTCTTGACTTTGACACTGATTTTTTTTTTTCAAGCATATAGGATATTTTCTAGTCTTCTGAAAGTCTCCTGGAAAGAAGTTTCTTTGTAACGATTGTGCTGAATACAGCGTCCTTTGATTCTGGAAAATTAAAATAATTTGTTGATGATTTCCTTTCCTCTATTTTTTCTGTCTCTGTGGAAATCTTGATATTTGGATATGTGACATAATGGGATGATTCCTTTTTTTTTTTTTTAACCTTTTTCTCTTATCTCTTTGTTATGCTTTATTTATTTATTATTTATTTATTTATATTTATTACACGAGTGGGAGTGGAAGAGGGGCAAAGGGAGAGGGAGAGGGAGTCTTAAGCAGGCTCCACACCCAGCGCAGAACCCAACATAGGGCTCAGTCTCACGACTGTGAGATCATGACCTGGGCTGAAATCAAGAGTCGGATGCTTAACTGACTGAGCCACCCAGGTGCCACTCTTTGTTATGTTTTCTGAGAGAGTTCCTTAAATTTATCTTCCAATGCTTCTATTTAGTTTTTCATTTGTACTTTTAAATTTCCAATAATTTCTTTCCCCTCTGTTATTTTATTATAATAGCCTCCTCTTATTTCATGGGCATTTCTATTGTTCCACAAACAATATCTTCTGTTGCAACTAAGAACTTCTGTTGCAATGCTTTCGAGATTTCCTTTTTCATTCATATTCTGTCTCCTCCAAGGTATTTTTTTCTGTTTGTTTTTCATTTTAGGAGTGTTCCTCAAATGTCTGGTGATCTTTGGTTGTCTACTCATATTTGAGAATGGTGAACTCAAAAGCTATTTGGAAGCTCTGAGACTGAGGGCAAAACTAGCTGATTATGAGCTGTAGGATAGTGATTCTTAACCAGAGATGATTTGGAGATTTCCCCCACCCCCCACCCCGAACTTCCCCTTCCCCCAGGAACATTTGGAAACATTTGGAGACATTTTTGGTCATCACAATCTGTGTTACTGGCATCAAGTGATGAGAAGCCAGGGATGCTTCTGAGTATCCTACAATACACAGGACAGCTCTCTCAATAAAGAAGTATCTATCTCAAAATGCCAGTACTGCTGAGATTGAGAAATCCTGCTATCGGGTGGTCTGGCTGGGCTATTTGCCTGGAAAACCCTTAATATGACTGTATTTAGGGTATATTTCCTTTTGAGATGGTCAGAGTGTTCAAAGAAACTTTGAATATCCTTCCCGGAGGTATAGCCTTGCTTCATAGAATTCCAGGTGTTAAATAAGACGAAAGACTGAAGTTCCCATTATTCAGTGTAAGCCTCCCTCCGAGTTTTGCAGGTAATGCTCCTACCCTCTATTGTGTTTAGTATTCCATAATCCAGAGACCTTGTGTTTAACCCTTTCTGATGAATTGTCACTTTCCTGCTGGAGTAGGAGAAGATCAATAACTGGCTGTGCCCAGTGGATAAAAGTGAATATCTGGCCGTGTGAAGAAACCCTAGGTATCAAATTACTACTTAAAGGGATTTTAACCAGTTCTTTCTTTTTAGCTTCACTCTTACCCTCACTTTTAGAGGTACCTAAATGCTACTAATTTATGAGCTTTTGGAGTTTTTGTGTTATGAATTGGGTTGCTTCTTGGCTTTCCCCATTCTGCCTTATGGTTCAGCCTTTTCAGGTCTACTAAGTTCATCCGCTTTCCAGATTCCAAAATTTAATTGTAGTAGTTTCTTTTCTTTTCTTTTTTTTTTTTTTTTTTATTTTTTTTTCCAACGTTTATTTATTTTTGGGACAGAGAGAGACAGAGCATGAACGGGCGAGGGGCAGAGAGAGAGGGAGACACAGAATCGGAAACAGGCTCCAGGCTCTGAGCCATCAGCCCAGAGCCCGACGCGGGGCTCGAACTCACGGAGCGCGAGATCGTGACCTGGCTGAAGTCGGATGCTTAACCGACTGCGCCACCCAGGCGCCCCTGTAGTAGTTTCTTTTCCTCTTCTTTTTGTTATTATGGATTTGTGATGTTTTAAAAATTCCTTTAGTTTATTTTTGAGAGAGAGAGAGAGAGAGCGAGCCGGGGAGGGCAGAGAGAGGGGAAGACACAGAATCCAAAGCAGGCTCCAGGCTTCAAGCTGTTAGTACAGAGCCTGATGTGGGGCTCCAACTCACAAACCGCGATATCATGGCCTGAGCTGAAGTTGGACACCTAACTGACTGGACCACCCAGGCATCCCCAAAATTCCTTAGTTTAAATGGAGTGTTTGAAGGCTGTTCAATTTGCTATTATTACCTGAACGTTTCAAAGTTTATTTTGAATTCTAATTTTGTCTTTGATGTAGAAGTTTTTTCATTAATTTTTCTTTTCTGACATAGATATTCCTAATAATCACATACCCACTCCCATGCATAATAATTCATGTTATTCATTCTTCTGTATCTTTGCTGATTTTTTTACTAGTTCTGTTATAGAGAAAGGAACATTGTCTCCAAATATAATTGTAGATTTGTCTATTTCTCCTTTCAGTTTTGTCAGGTTTTGGTTCATGCATTTTGAAGCTCTGTTGCTAGGTGAATTCACATTTAGAATAGTTATATCTTCTTGGTGAGCTGATTCTTTTATCATTATGCAATATGTATGTGATCACTGGTAATTTTCTTTTCTCTCAAGTTTACTTTTTCTGATTCTAATATAACTCCAGTTTTCTTTTGATTAGTGCTTAGATGGTAAGTATTTTCCATCCTTTTACTTTTAACCTTCTTATATCACCAGTCTTGAAGTGTTTTGTAAACCACACAGAGTTGGGTGATGTTTTTTGTATTTATTTGTATAATTCCTATATTTTAATTGGAGTGTTTAAATCATATGTAATGTAATTACTTATACATTCAGACCAGGTATACCATATTATTATTTGTTTTCTATTTTTTACTCTGTTTTTCAACCATTTTATTGCTTCTTTTTTGGGGACCATTTTTTTAGTATGTGAATTTATTCTATATGTATTTTCACTATATCTCTGTATTTTTCCAGTGGTTGTTTTAAGGATTATAGTATACATACTTAACCTTTTCTAGTATACTAGAATAAATATTTTACCACTTCAAGTGGAATATAGAAGTTTAACCATTATATAGATCTTTTTACCCTCCCTCCGTTAAGCTGTAATTTTATTATGTATTACCACTATACACACTGAAAACTTCAGACAATGTTTTATAAGTTTTGCCTTCAATGATCAAACATATTTTAAACTTCTAAGAGGAGAATAATAGTCTATCATAAAATCAAGTATTATAACATTTGAAATACTTTAAAATGTGTTATTCAAATGTAAGATACTATTCTGAGCCGTCAGATGAATTTTATAAAGGAAGCCCCAGTGGGACATTGTATTAATATTTTTCTGAAGAGGTTATTTTATATACAAACTATTTTTTCCCACAAGTACTGAGAATCTTTAGGAGAGTAAATATTTGTATTCTGATGTTAAATTAAAAACAATTTTTTTAATGTTTATTTTTGAGAGAGAGGGAGACAGAACGTGAGTGGGGGAGGGGCAGAGAGTGAGGGAGACAGATTCTGAAGCAGGCTCCAGGCTCTGAGATGTCAGCACAGAGCCCAATGTGGGGCTCAAACCCATGAGCAGTGAGATCATGACCCGAGCCGAAGTGGGATGCCCAACGAGCTGAGCCACCCAGGTGCCTCTGTATTCTGATTTTATAAATAAAAATTTCCCCACTCCAACTTCCTTATACTTCAGTATGCTCATAACTAAGGGAGTTGTAGCTGTATTGGCATATTTAGCCTATAATCTTTCAAAATTGGCAGAGTGGGGAATGAGAACTACAAACTTCAGTAGGCTATCACTTTTGATTTGGTGTAACTTCAAATAGCTTTGGATAAAAGAATTTAAATATATTAAACCAGAAGATTATATTTAACGTAGTTAATATTTCAGTCTTAGTTATCAGCTCTGTTAGTTTTTCAACATATTAACCTTATTTAACTTTTTAAACTTTGTTTATTTAAGCAATTGATAATTTCTTGAATAGTTTTCATGAGGACTTAGTTGTTACTTTTTAAAAACCATTACAAATTGTACAGGTAAATAGAATTATTAAATATGTTTCTCTTGCTTAGCAGTTATGGAATCATCAGCCTTGGATGAATCTACTTCAAACAGAAAGTTATCAAATATATCAGAATGTTATCCACAGTATAGGATGAAAAGCAGTTTCTCTTCCAGACTACATGAACCATCATTATTCCCAAAGTTAAATAGAAAACACCTCCAATATCATAAAATTATGGAGGATGATGATTACCTTGAATTTAAAAGATCAAAAAATCCTTTGCAAATAAAAAAATTCCGAAATGGGGTTGATAGCAGTGATATAGGATTCTGGGAACCATATTCAAAGGATGGCATAAACTTTAAGAAAAGTTCAGAGAAGATTGAAATTCATGACTCAAAGTCTACGTCACATAGCTTGAAGAGCATTACAAGCCTCAAAAAGTCTCTGGTTAAAAGTGATAATTTTAGTACCCCCAAACTTCAGAAGCCAGCTGTGAGAAGGCATTCCAGCCTCCTAAAACAGGTTTCGTCGAAAGAAAAGATTGCAGTGAATGCTCTGGGTCAGTATCATATATGTAAGTCAAAATATAGGTCCTTGAGTTCCTGAGTCATCACAGAAACAAGCTGAATTAACCATTGATTAGACAGTTGTTTGCATTTCATTTGTCAATACTATTGAGTAATCACCACTTCTGGTATATAGACCAGTGTATATAACACTGTGGTTTTAAGTTGTGCCTTTTCAGATGGTTGTGTTCTCTTTTTCAGATGCCTAACTTTGACCAAGAAGTTTATTCAGAGATTAATCCAACTCACTCAAGTTCCCTAGAAATAGAGGGCCTGTTTTCTTTTGGAAATGCTTGTTTTATAATTTTTAAACTAAATATGTAAGGAGTCTATGTGAAATTTTTGTTCAGGTTCCATAATTTAAATATATGATATCCATATCCAATATGATATGATAATGCTTCAGATATCATCTCTTTTGGACATGGGAATATGAAGAAAGATAAAATAACTACTATTTTACAGTTTGGGTCCCCAGGGCTTTATGGTCTTTCTCAAAGATGAGCAAGGTTTTCCAACCAATATATAGTTTCCTCCTTCCGTGGTACCTCTATCACAGAAGTCCTGTGTGTGGAACTTAATTAAATACTCCTTCCTATAGTCCTTGGCTGAAGTTACTTAAGCTGTTTATTTTCTTGAAAGAAACGTATCTTTTTATTGCATTTAATATTGAAGGTAATTGTTAAAATGAGTGCTTAGTGAAATACTAGTGGTTCTTACACAGTAATACATATTTTAAACAACTCAGTTGAACAGAAAATGTGCTCTTTTAAGGAGGCACAACAATGTTCTTTCTGATTCCTTTACTGATACACTACTATTACTCTGTGCCTCATTCCTAATTCTGAGTTCTTTATATTCCAGTAAGATTAAAACCCTTGTTAAAGGAACAGTGGAGTAGTAGGCATTTAGCCCTTGGGTAGAAGAAGCCTGTGGAAGAAAGCGCTTATCTATCTTGCTGGTGTCGCCAACCTTTGCCATACTTAATATTCTTTGTAAAGAGAAGTGTGAAATAGTTTATCTGGTATAACTTCTCAAGATAAATTGATGGTAATTGAACATTTCTGAAATGTGACTGTCATTGGATATACATTTTAAAAACATTTTTAACTTTTCATTGTTATGATAATTTTTAAATCATAAGAATTACACAAAGGGAAAGACATTTCTATATACTCTTCATCTCGTTTTCCCAGGTATTAAGATCTTGTATAATCACAGTACAGTGAATTAAATCAGGAAATTGACACTGATACAATATTATATACATTCTGAAGATCTTATTCAATTTTTTTCAATTGGTCCATAAATGTATTTTTCCTGGTTCAAGGTCTCATCTAGGATCACACATTACATTCAGTTGTCATGTGTCCCTTAGTCTCCTCTGATCTAGGATAATTTCATGACCATGACACTTTCGAAGAGTATTGACTAGTTAATTTGTAAAATGTCCCTCATTTTGGGTTTTCCTTATATTTCTTCGTAAGTTCAGGTTATGCATTTTTGGTGGGAATTACAGAGAAGTGATACTATGCCTATCTCAGTGCATGATATTAGGGGACTCACGATGGCCATGTGTATCTCCTGCGAAGATTTTATGATTTTGAAGATTGTGAACTGAAAACATGGTAGCCTAAAATGATGGGAAGGGGAAGAACTCTCATTGTTTGCTTGGAATCCTGGAATTTAAACTAAACACTTTGTTGTTGTGATCTCTTGAACTCGTTCATTATATTTTAATCAGAACCAAGCAGCATTGGCTGGGTCACTGGAACAGGCTGTTCCTCCAAACAAGTAGTTTATAAACATTTATAGAACTTCAAGATTGTTTTCTGTTTGAGCTATATGGGAAATATTTAGGTATAATGTAAGATACAACAGAAATATGAAGAAAAAAGCAGTCATATGAGGTAATAATAATTAGATAAAACTTGTTTTCTAAATGCTAAAGACTTTGGGTGCTAATTATTGCTTAAGACACATAAATTCTGTGGCTGAATAGTCTTCTACATTTTGTATATTTAGAAAACATCTGTGAAGCTATCAATAAACTCCAAGAAAATTACATTGCTGCAGAAGAACTTCAGTCCATTTTGCCTTCAATAGGAGTTACTTTATCAGACAAAGAGTTCAAGGAGATTGTGGCAAAGACTGCTCAAAATGGTGAGACTGATAATACCAAACTTTTTGAAAAAATTAGATACTTTTATGGGATAGTATTAAATGATGGAGTAAGTTCTCAACTAGGAATGGAACATGGGCCATGCTAAAGAAGATTCTAAAAGAACAGATATAAAAATGGAAAGTGGAAAAAAAATTCCTGGAAAATCTGCCCTAATGGATTGGTTTGGAGGGACTAGGCCTTTTATAGCTCAGAATTGTTATGTAACACTCTATCACTATCCCTAGCTATGCCTTCCCATATGGGACAGGTACTGGAAAGGCTGACCCAGTTGTGGGGAGGTTCAGGCAATAAGAGCACAAAATCCAAGGGGTACAAAAATCTCTGAGCAAATAGCCTAAGCATCCAAGAAGAAATAACTGGAGATTCCAAAATGGTAAGGAAGTGCTACAACTAGGAATTTAGGGCTAATGATACTTAACCAATCAAGGCAGATGATTAGCATCTAGATGTTAAATAGCATATCCCAGTCACCAGCCTAAGTTCAAGGCAGATTTTAAGTTTCCAGGAAGAGCTTTTGTATTGGAGAAGTTGTTTTATCATTAAGTAAGAACCATCCACAACAGAAGTTCAGCTGAGGAGAGGGCAGAGGCAACATTTTGGGGAAAGACTGACTTGGGAATATGTTAGAAATGAATTCTTAGAACCTGAGCAAAATTTCTTAGCTAAGGCAAATGGGAAAGAAGATTAAAAAAAAAAAAAAATCTAAGGTGTAGGTGCTACTAAAATTATTGAGCCCTTTCATGTTGCTTATCAGGATTGGTAGGATCACTGTGGAGGGTGTATATCTAAAAACAGGTAGTTAATTGGATCAGCTGATAGTAATGGGGACACTTGGGTCTGTCAGGATTGGTCAGTATTGTCAAGGTGTCTTAATGGATAGCATTTTGACTGGGTTTTCATGATGGTATGAAATAGACTCCTTAAGTTTCTCATGGTCCATCTATATGGTCACCTTTCCTTTTTCCTATATCTATCAAAAATTGAGGACCTAGCTCAGTCCATTGCACTTTATAATAGGTATTTAAAAATTATTGAGTAATTATCAAAATGAAACGAACTGACCTAATTCAGAGACAGGATATGAAAGGAGAAATAGAATTATGATGAAGTGAAGAAGTAATTTTTTTTTCATAGTTGTATGAAACTATGAATTTACCTTTTATGCAAAAATATAAAGAATGCATGATCTAAAGTCTTTATTTTACAGGAAATGGAATGGTGAAGTTAGATGACTTTATGAGCGCTCTCTCCAAGGAGGAAAGTCTCCCTGAATGTGATGGTAGGTAGGAAATTTATTTTAAAATGATTTGGAGGAAAGAAGTGGTTAGGTTGAAAAGAGGTTCAACTGAACTGAGTTTGCTTTTTGGGTAGGTACTTAATAGTTCTGAAATTCTCAGGCAAGCCATGAAAACTTGATGTATTAGGGTAGTGATAGCTAACTTGCTTCCCTCACAGAATTGTTAGATGGATTTTAAAAACTGTAAAGTACTACATAAATGTAGAGTAAGGTAATGAGGAATTCCAATAGGGGATTAGCCCCATTTTTAGCAATGGATGGGTGATTTGATTTTTAATTTTTTTATAAGGAACTTGTTTGAATGAAATACTGGTTGTGTTTCCCTTGTTTTAGAACATTTCTAAAAAAAATTGTATTAAGCTATAATTTACATACATAAAACTCACTCACACACTAATTTTCATGAAATGTATAGAGTCATACAATCAACACCACAATCAGTTTGTTAAAAATTTTTGCTTGCAATGATTTTGGGTTTTTATGCAAATAATTAAATATTTTTCAGCAAGATTAACATGAGAAATGAAAGATACTAAGCCTTGGTGTTTTTATTTCCTTTTGTTTATTCATATGCTGAAAAGGAAAGATAAGCTTTTTGTGTCTTCCCAAAGGATTTCTCAGATAGAGAAAAATTAATCCAAAGGAAGAGATTTTTCTCTTATACTTACATGAAGTCTCATGTTAAAAACTACATTATTGTGGCGCCTAGGTGGCTCAGTCAGTTAAGTGTCCCTCTTTTGGTTTCAGCTCCGGTCATGATCTCACAGTTTGTGAGTTCAAGCCCTGTGTTGGACTTCTTGTGGACAACACAGGGCCTGCTTGGGATTCTCTCTTTCTCTCTCCACCCCTACCCTGTGTGCTCTCTCTCTCTCAAAATAAATAAACTTTAAAAAAAAAATCTCCATTATAATTTGTCACTTATGATGAATTGCTTAAGTGGTGTTCTTAAAGACACTATTAGCAAATTTCTTGAGTGCTTTACCTTGTAATCATTCATTCACGAACTCAGTCACCGTTTCATTGCTGTTTTGTGAAGTAGTGTCTTGGTTGTAGCCGACTCCTCCCTCCCATTTCCCCCATTATACTGTTTTTAAAATTTATTTTATTTTAACGTTTCATTTATTTAAATAATCTCTACACCCCACATGGGGCTCAGACTCACAACCCTAAGATCAATTGTCTCATGCTCTTTGGACTGAGCCAGCCAGGTGCCCCTAAAATTTATTTTTAATGGTGGTATCTAACACGTAACATAAAATTTGCCATCTTAACCATTTGTAACTGTACAGTTCAAGAACATTAGGGTTAAGTATATTCACACGGTTGTACAATGAATCTCTAGAACTTTTTCATCTTGCAAAACTGAAACTCTATACCCAGTGAACAACAACTACCCATCTGTGCCTCTCCAGCTTCTGACAACCATCATTCTACTTTCTGTTTCTGTGAATTTGCCTACTCCAGATACTTGAGTGAAATCATATAGTATTTGTCTTTATGAATGAATGGCTTATTTCACTTATCATAATGCCCTCAGGATTCATCCATGTTGTAGCACGTGTCAGATTTTTCTTTCCTTTTCGTGCTAATATTACATTGCACGTATATGCCACATTCTGTTTGTCCATTCATCCATTAATAGACACCCTCTTGGCAATTGTGACTAGTGCTGCTGTGAATGTGGGTATGCAAATACCTCTTTGAGCCCCTGCTTTCAATTCTTTGGGATATATAATCAGAAGTGGACACAATCCAGGTCTGTAACATTTCCTTCACTCCTAAAATTCTCTTGTGCCCATTTACCGTTAATCTCTACCTCCATTCCCAGGCGACCACTGATTTGCTTTCTGTTTCCATAAAGTTGCCTTTTTTTTTTTTAACATTTAATATAAATGAAATCATAAAACATGTGGTCTTTTGTGCCTGACTTCACTTTTTTGAGGCTAATTCATGTTGTTGTATGTATCAGTGGTTTGTTCCTTTGTATGGTTAAATAAGTCCATATTACATTTTATAGGTATATTCCATTTTGTTGATGGTTCACCAATTTATGACATTTGCTTATTTGCAGTTTGGGACTGGTATGCATAATGTTGAAATTAACATTTGCATTGCAGTCTTTCTGTGGACATGTTTCCATTTCTTTTGGGTAGATTCCTAGGAGAATAATTGCTAGTGTGTATGGTAAATTTATGTTTTACTTTTAAAGAAATTACCGGGGCGCCTGGGTGGCTCAGTCGGTTAAGCGTCCAACTTCAGCTCAGGTCACGATCTCGCGGTCCGCGAGTTCGAGCCCCGCGTCGGGCTCTGGGCTGATGGCTCAGAGCCTGGAGCCTGCTTCCGATTCTCTGCCTCCCTCTCTTTCTGCCCCTCCCCCGTTCATGCTGTGTCTCTCTCTGTCTCAAAAATAAATAAATGTTAAAAAAAAAAAAACTAGCAATCTTATTGGGGCGCCTGGGTGGCGCAGTCGGTTAAGCGTCCGACTTCAGCCAGGTCACGATCTTGCGGTCTGTGAGTTCGAGCCCCGCGTCAGGCTCTGGGCTGATGGCTGGGAGCCTGGAGCCTGTTTCTGATTCTGTGTCTCCCTCTCTCTCTGCCCCTCCCCCGTTCATGCTCTGTCTCTCTCTGTCCCAAAAATAAATAAAAAAACGTTGAAAAAAAGAAATTACCAAACTGTTTTCCAAAGTGGCTCTACCATTTTCATTCTCACCAGTAGTGTGTAAGGATTCTGGTTTCTTCCTATCCTCCACATGTAGGTATTATCTTTTTGTTTATAATCATTATAATAATTGTGTAGCGGAATTTCATTATGGTTTTAATTTTGCATTTCCCTAATGACTGATAATGTCAAATTTATTTGCACATGCTTACCAGCTGTTCATATATCTTTGGTGAAATATATATTCAAATCTTTGGCCCACATTTAGAATTCCATTTTGCTTTATCTATAGTGTTTCAGAGTATATCTCTCTGTATACCTTTTAAAGTTGTTGCTTCAGGTATATATACATAACTTATCACACTCTATTGGTGTCATCATTTTGCCAGTTCAAGTGAAATACAGAAGCCTTATCTCCATATACATCCCTCCCTCCTTTATGATATAATTACCTTAAATATTTCCTTACATATATTTAAAACCACATCAGGTGGTATTACTTTTACTTCAACCATCAGACTTGATTAAAAAATTCAAGAGAAGGAAAGCCTACTATATTTACCCATATTTTGACTTACCATTTTCTTTTTTCCTTCTTGATATTCCAGAGTTTTTTTTGTTTTATCCTTTGTTTTCTGTTTAAGAACTTCCTTTATCCATTCTTAGGCCTACTGGCAACCAATTCTTTTAGTTTCCTCTCATCTGAGAACATCTTGATTTCCTCTTCATTCCTGAAGAATAGTTTTTCTGAATATGGGATTTTACGTCGATAGTTCTTTACTTTCAGCACTTGAAAAATATTGTGTCACTTATTTCTGGCTTCCATGGTTTCTGCTGGAAATCCTGTCATTCAAATTGGTTTTCTTTCCCTAAAGTGTTTTTCTTAGGCTGCTTTCAAAATGTTCCCTTGTCTTTAGTTTTCAGAAGTTTAATTATGATGGATCTTGACATGGATTTCTTTGGATTTATCCTGTTTGAGGTCCACTTTTGTCTTGGATCTGTAGGTTAATGTCTCTTGATAAAAATTTAGGAAGTGTGCAGGCATGATTTCTTTGAGTGCCTTTTTAAGTCTCTTCCTCTTCTTCTGGGACTCTGATGGACACAAATGTTAGATCATTTTTATATTCCTACAGGTCTCTGGAACTGTTGATTTTTTCTTCAGTTTATTTTCTCAGTGTTGTTCATCGGATGATTTCCGTTGCTTTCAATTCATTGATTCTTACCTGTCTCTCCTCCTTTCAGCTGTTGAGTCCATCCACTGAACTTTTAATTTCAGTCATCATACTTTTTAGTCATTAAATTTCCATTTGGACTTTCTGTGTTGGTGTTTGTGCAAGAGAAAAAGCAGGCAGCTCTCCCAGTCCTCACATACTGTCCCTATACAGGAGAAGACTCCCACCCATCGGCCCAGCCTGATAGGCCCTAGGCCTCTACCACCTTTTTCCTTCCCCAGGCTCTAGGACTGACAAGATAGCTGATGGTTCTTTGGGACGCCCTGAAAAAGTTGACGTGCTGAGTAAACTCTTTACCTCTCCAGGAGGAAACTAAGAGCTGGGAATTTTAATCTCATCCTGTGCTGAACAGAGGGGAGGATCACTGCCTTCTACCAGCCCAAGCCATTGCTTTATTCTACCCCAAATACTAGACTGTGCTAGACCCATCAGAGCTCCAAGGCTGGCAAAACAGAAGCCAATCTTCTGGGGAGGCATTTTGGAAAAGCTGAATTTCTGGATATGTGGACCAAACTCTTCTTCCCCTTGGGTGAAGCTGGGAGCTAGAGTCTTTTTTTTTTTTTTGGATCATATGGTGCTGCATTGGAGGCAGCACTTGTGGGAGGGTGTCCCAAATGTCTGTACCAGCTTCAGTACGTCTTGTTTTGCATTCTCCTGGGATACAAGAGCCTGTCAGTTAGTTTCTAATTTCTCACAAAAGGAATTTATTTTTTAATTTCTGCTGAATCAGTGTGTTTGTGGGGAGAAGAAGGGTCCAGGGCGTTCTACTTAACTATCTTACTGACATCACTCACAAGCTGTTTACTTTTTAAAAAAATTTTTTTAATGTTTATTTATATTTGAGAGAGAGAGAGAACGAGAGTGGGAGAGGGGCAGAGAGAGACGGAGACAGAATCTGAAGGTTTCAGGCTCTGCGCTGTCAGCACAGTGCTCAACACAGAGCTTAAACCCATGAGTCATGAGATCGTGACCTGAGCTGATGTCAGGTGCCCAACCAACTGAGCCACCCAGGTGCCCCATCAGCTATTTACTTTTAAGTGAGAATTTTTTTCATCTAAAAAGTCCTTTCACAAGATAGTATCATATATCTTGTTCTACATATTTATACATAAAAATTACCTTTTAAAGAATCATTTTAAGAATCATCTAATTCAGACATCATTTTGATCATTTCTTTGTTTAGTAATCCATAATGACGTCCAGTGACTGCCTAAAGTTGATTAACTCCTGATAATGGCTTTAATGCCCTCCACTGCCCAGCTTCCTCACTTTACCTATCCTAATATTCTATTAGAGAAAATCTATTTGAGTTTAGTTTGTTCCAAAATTTACACAAAAACACACCCGCATGCATACCTGTCGACCCCCTTAACAATTCTATGTGTTTGTAAGTTATTTTAAGAAAATTTTATTGCATGGGCACCTGGGTGGCTCAGTTGATTGAGGGTCCACTTTGGCTCAGGTCATGATCTCGCTGTTCCTGAGTTTGAGCCCCATGTCTGGCTCTGTGTTGACAGCCTGGAGCCTGCTTGAGATTCTGTGTCTCCCTCTCTCTCTGCCCCTCCCCGACTCATGCTGTGCCTTTCTCTCTCTCTCAAAAATAAACATTAACGCTTTCATTACAGTAAAAATTTGTTTAAATTTAATAGAGGGAATACTGCCCAAATTTGTGAAGCATATATTCCAAAGTATCATAAAAAGACATGTGGGACAGTTATTTCCAAGTGATAATATTTATGTATACAGAAGATAAAAGATTAACCAGGGACTGAGCCATGTATTGCTACAAAACCTTACCCCAATTCATTATTCAAGATTGAAAGTTTTCTACTTATTTCTGTATCTGCTACCGAGAAACAGACTACTAAGAAAGTTTAAATTGTTAGAAAATTAAATGGGGAAATTGTATAATATTTTTGTTCCTGTGCACTTAAATTGCAATTAAATTGGCACTTCCTTCGATACAGAGATGATAGCAAAGTAGAATATATTTTTGGCTCTCATTTTGTACTTTGTTGGTTTTAAGTATTAAAGATTCTGGTAATTCTTTTCATATATAACATTTCTGAAGTTATTTTCTATGCTTGTTTATTTAGTGTTAGAACTAAAATTCATCTTACTATTGGTGTTTTCTTTTTGACTTATATTTAATACTCATTGGCATACTGCTTTATTTTCAGTGTTGACTGATGTCATTAAAGCCATTGATAAAATTAAAGATGAAAATATTGATTATGAGGATATGAATACTTGTCTTCAGCATTTTGGAGTTTACCTTTCTAAGCCAGAATTTGAGAAGATCACAGAGTTGACTGAAGCTGACAGTAAGTGAAAACTGGGTTGACACATGTGAAAAGATGGTCACTTTGCTATTTTTTTTCCCTCAGAATAATGACTTTATTTTTTTGATTAGAAAAAAGTCCATTAAAATGAAGTCAATACAGAAAAATACTCAAAAGTACAACAAAACACACAAAATCCCATGATCCAGAAATATCCAGTATTAACAGTCTTTCCAGACACTTTTTTCCTATAGGCAAAAGTACAAACAAAAAGAAAGTAGAGGTTGTGGTTTTGCTTTCTGACAAGGAAGAGGTCAGGACAAAAGTCGTTAAATGGGACAAACGACTCTTTATTATGCCAAAGTCTATAATTCATAAGGAAGGTACTAGTTTTGAGTATCTGTACCCTTATAACTTAGCAGCATCTTTTCTAAAGAGAAAGGGTGGTTGTGAGATAGACACGTGTGTGGGGCTATAGATGAAATAAGAATGGCCATGAAGAGTATGTGAAGAGTACAGGAAGAGTATGTGAACTTTTATTACAATATATTTCTTATTTTGTGTGTATTAAAATTTTTCCATAATGAAAAGCAAAAAAGGAATAGAACAAATGTAAGTTATGTGCCTTACGTGAGAAAATGATAAGACTTTGTTAAAAGACATTATAGAACACCTAAATAAATTGGAATATGTCCCATATTAATGGACTCAGAGACCCCCAAGTCTGCCAATTCTCATAATTAATTTACTTATCTAAAGCAATTCTAATAAAACCCTGACTTTTTTGATGAATTAATTCTAATATTTGTATGCATAAACAAAGATCAAGAATAGCTAAAACACTCTTGAGGAAGAAAAATGTGGATAGGGTGTATGAGTGGTGTTGGAGGGATCTTGCTACCCTGGATATTAAGACTCATTATAAAGTTACAGTAAGTAAAACAGTGTGAAAATGGCACAGGGATAGAGAAATTGATAGGACAGGATAAGTAACTTCCAAATACATCTACACGCATATAAGGAAACATATATAATGAGGTGGCAGATTACTGGGGGGGAGGGGAAGCACCAGTTAATAAATGGTGCTGGAATAATTAATTATTCAAATGTAAAAAATAGAATTGGATCCCTACCTATGTATCATATTCAGTAATGCTTTCCAGATACGAACACTAAAATTCTCTTTAGAGAAAGAAGAAAAATTTTCTGACTTAGAGTTACAAGGAATTATTTTTAAGATACAAAATCACTAACCAGAAAAGATTTATACATTTGACTACATTAAAAATAAGAACTTCTCTTTATTAAAAGGTAATACAAACAGAATGAAAATACAAGCCACAAATGGAGCAAAGATTATTATTTAAAAAAAATTTTTTTTAATGTTTATTTTTGAGAGAGAGAGAGAGAGGTGCAGAGTGGGGGAGGAGCAGAGAGAGAGGGAGACAGAATCTGAAGCAGGCTCCAGGCTCCCAGCTGTCAGCACAGAGTCCTAAGCGGGGCTTGAACTCATGAATTGTGAGATCATGACCTGAGCCAAAGTTGGATGCTTAGCCGACTGGGCCACCCAGGCATTCCAGAGTAAAGATTATCTGTAACACTCATAACAGCAAAAGATCATTGTGGAGAATAAATAGGAAACCCCTATAAATTAACAACCCAAGAGAAAAATGGCCAAATTACAAGAACAGCCATTGCCAGATGAAGAAACGTAAGTTGCTAATAATCATATGAAGTCTTTTTATACATCATAGTAATCAGGGAAATGCAGAATTTAGGTCACAATGAAATACCTTTTGATGCTGACCAAATTGGCAAAAATTAAGGTCTGTTAATTTAATTGTTGGTAAATAAGGCAAAAGTGGTAAAAGAACTTTGAAAAACATTATGTAGTATTCTGTAAGGTTTTCATACTTCATGGCTTAGAAAATCCATTTTTTAGTGATACATCCCAGAAAATCTCTGCACTGATGTGCAAGGAGACATGTTAAAAATGCTCATAGCAGCTCTGATCTTAATAGAAAAAGGAAGGAAGGAAGGAAGGAAGGAAAGAATGAACAAAAACAAACAACATGATCGGTGATAGAATGTATAAATAAATTGTGGTATTTACCACTGATGCATAATGAAATACTGATAATGTGTACATTAGTGAAAATGAACTATAGCAATATACTATATGAATGGTTCTTGGAAATATAATATTGAATGAAAAAAGCAAGTCTAGATTGCTATAGTGTGATAATTTTTAGAGAGCTGTAAAACAAAATTAAGGAATATTTTGTTTATCCTGTGTAAAATTATATGTAAAAAAGCAAGACCTTGGTTAATTTTAAAAAATTCAGCAATATTCTCTCTGTAAAGAAGCAGTAGAATAGAATGGGGGAAGCACAGAAGCAGATGCAGTGGTGTTACTAATGTTCTTCAACTGTGAGGGAGAGGAAGGGGGAAAAACGTTACAGAGAGTGAGGCAAACCATAAGGGACTCTTAAATACTGAGAACAAACTGAGGGTTGATGGGGGTGGGGGAGAGGGGAAAGTGGGTGATGGGCACTGAGGAGGGCACCTGTTGGGATGAGTACTGGGTGTTGTATGGAAACCAATTTGACAATAAACTATATTAAAAAAATAATAAAAATTTTTAAAAAGTAATTTTGTCCTTAAAACAATAGTGTTCTTCAGATGGGAGGCGGGTTCAGTGGTTCAGCTAAAACATTTGTGTATCAAATAGACATTATCAAAAATAGGGAATCTATTGCTTTAGAAAGTTATATGTTCCTGTTAGTGGATGTAAATCTTCATTAACTCTAACATTCCCCTAGAATTTTTCAAAGTCTCATTTTTTTCAAGTCTTTAAATATTTGGTTAAGAATACAAAGTAATTTGGTGCTCCTTAAAGTAAACTTCTCAAAGATTCTTTATCTTGGAAATAGGCAATAGGCTGTGCCTTATCTTTTATAGATTAGAATTGGAATTTGATTTTTTTTAGTGGGATAAACAAAGGAGTAGTGTTATCAAAAGCTCATCCTATTTATATAAAATCTTTATATGCGGCCTTAGAAAATTCTTAGAAATCTTTATCCATTCTAATATTGGGATATTATATATAATCAAGGAAAGACATTTTCTAAGTATAGAATGACTATTAAAACGTTTAATAGTTTCAAAAGTATACTGGAATAAAGATAACAATGTGAATGGTAGCCTGAGGTGGGAGAAACCAGAGGTCAAGAAAGCTCACTTCTAATCTCTGATCTCGTATTTCCTTTTGTGACCTGGGGAAAAAAATCACAATATCATGTCTAAGTATTTTTTAAAATGTATAAAATAATACACTAATTCTTTACCGACATATCTTTGAGTTGTTGTCAGGCCAAGACAAGATAATGTAAGTTAAAATTAAAAATGTTGTGCGCTTGTAACTAGAAGGATTTTGATTAACTTTCCTGGCATTTTTCAGTTTTACTTTCTCCTTGTGTGTTGAATTGCTTTTTCCTCTTAGAACCATATATTTTTAGTGGTATTAGCTGATGGCTATAATCATGTTATCTCCTTGTAATTTATTTTACATGATTCAATAGTTGTCATAATTAACATTTGAAGATATTGAAGAAAATATTCTTTTCTCCTTAGAAACGAAAAAAGTGAATTTTAAAGATTTCATTGATACAATGATGACCAATACGGAACGCTTCTCTGAAAAATTATGTAAGAACATCACATTTTGTGCTTTTATTTACAGTTTCAAGTTTATTTATTTATTTTGAGAGACAGAGAAAGAGCAGGGGCAGGGCAGAGAGAGAGAGAGAAAGGGAGAGAGAGAGAATCCCAAGAAGACTCCACACTGTCAGTTACAGAGCCCAGTGCACAGCTCGATCTCACAAACCATGAGATCGTGACCTGAGCGGAACTCAAGAGTTGGACACACTTACCCGACTGAGCCACCCACCCCAACATATATTGTGCTTTTAGTGGACCAACTGGTGTGACAAACTTTAGAAGAGTGTAGTAGACTAAAAGAGGCAGTCATCCTGTAGGTCATCAGCCAAACAGATGCCTGGCTTACTGCTGATGTTTGGTTTCAATCTTCTCTGTTCATGATTTCTAAATCTCGAGCACTTCCACGTGCAAATGAATTGAAAGTTTTTACGAGCTTACTGTTTATCCTCACACTTACTATAAAGAGCTAGAACCGTGTATATAAAATTCCTTTTTGGAAGATGTAAAATGTCTTCCCAATTTGGGGAAGTGATGCCATCTAGTGACTAGCGCTGAGTACTCATATGCAAAATTTCCTCTTTCATTTGTTTATATATTTTTTTCCATCTTCCAATTTACTTAGTAATATTTACTGAGCCATTGTTATATATGCTTTCTGTTAAGCTGATGAGCTGTTAAGATGAGAAAGACAGTCTTGGCCACTCAGAAGCTCACTGTAAAGAAATATAAGGTCCTATATGTATATTTTAAATGGAGTGAAGTTAGTTTAAAAATTGAAGCGAAAAGTAGTATTTTGTTATTTTGTGCTTAGCTATTGGGTAATAGTGCATTTTAAGTAACAGTTATTTTACCTTACACTAGAAATCAATTTAATTTGTTTTCTATACAAGGTGGAACATAATAGATTAATTGGATGAAGAGATTATTTGCATTGTTAGTCACTTCATTTATCCTGGGAATTTTAGTTTCATGGAGATAAAAAGTTTTTGTTTTTGTTTTTAAACATTTTTATTATTTATGAGAGACAGAGAAAGATAGAGCACGAGCCGGGGAGGGGCAGAAAGAGACAGAAACACAGAATCTAAGCAGACTCTAGGCTCTGAGCTTGTCAGCACAGAGCCCGAGGTGGGGCTTGAACTCACAAACAGCGAGGTCATGACCCAAGCCGAAGTAGGATGCTTAACCAACTGATCCACCCAGGCACTCTGAGTTAAAAAGTTTTATTAGCACAGAGTTGTATAGTATATTATCTTACTCATATCTATAGTTAAATTTCCTTTCTTGTTGTTAAATATTGCACATTTATATTCACTGCTTTCCTTTTTTCTTCATCTGGCTGCTCATTTCTTCACCAGACAGCTTATTGGTTCTGTATACCTCATTGGGACCTTCTATCCATTTATCCCTCAACTTTGTCCTTACCCACCAGTCTCCCTGTTTTCACTTTTCTTCCTTATCCACTTGAAAATCTCTGGTCTGTGTACCTCGAATACCCTAAAGTCTTCAGTACCCTAAATTGCACTTTGGTTGCACCTGTCTGACAAAACTCCCAACCCTGGCTTCTCCTCGTGGCTGACATCATTTCTAGAGAAAATCATATAGCTCAGCAGATTGAACACTTTGAAATCTTGACCATCAGTGTCTGGTGGCCCTCAGCACTACCTAGGAATTATGTGGTTCCCACCCTCTCCCAGTTAGTTTATTCTTTTACTCTCTGAAATAACTAATTAACAATCTCCATTCTCTCAAACTTCCATTCCTACTCCAACCTTAGCCCGTCTCACATTTAGCAGATAACTTAGCCTTTAAAAGGAAAATAGAAGCCTGTCACTATTTTGAGGACGTTAAGATATTTCCCAATATTTTCTCCTAAAAGTTTTTAAGTTTTTCTTTTTCATAGTTAAGTCTTTAATTCACCTGAAATTGATTTTTATGTTTAGAGTGAAATTGGGATCCAATTTAGTTTTTTTCCATAAAAATATTAGCTGGTGACAGTTTTATTTTTAAAAAAAAAATTTTTTTTTCAACGTTTATTTATTTTTGGGACAGAGAGAGACAGAGCATGAACGGGGGAGGGGCAGAGAGAGAGGGAGACACAGAATCGGAAACAGGCTCCAGGCTCTGAGCCATCAGCCCAGAGCCTGACGCGGGGCTCGAACTCACGGACCGCGAGATCGTGACCTGGCTGAGGTCGGACGCTTAACCGACTGCGCCACCCAGGTGCCCTGGTGACAGTTTTATATTAATTCTTTGAGATTTATGTATTGTATAAATTGATTTGGAACCTGACACTCACACATGATGGCCTTGGGATTTAGGTTATCATTGGAGATTTTATTCCTTCTATCCATACCTCTGGCAGAGAACAGCCTTTCTTCTTGAATTCCTAAAAAGGTGACTAAAGTGTTTTTATTAATAATTTTCAGATGGAAAGATTTTCCGGGGCCCTGTCTTTTTTGGGAAAAGTTTTCAATTAGCAATAATCGCGCCTCGGATAAACCTCATTGGCTATGATACTGCCACTGTGCAAAGCTGGGCCCTGTCTTTTGTTTGTTTGTTTGTTTTGTATTAAAATTTTTTTTAATGTTTATTTATTTTTGAGAGAGCAAGAGACAAAGTGCGAGCAGCGAATAGGCAGAGAGAGAGGGAGACACACAATCCGAAACAGGCTCTAGGTTCTGAGCTGTCAGCACAGAGCCCAATGGCGGACTCGAACTCACAAACTGAGAGATCATGACCTGAGTTGAAGTTGACGCTTAACTGACTGAGCCACCCAGGCCCTGGTTTTAAGTAGGCATCTCAATTATAATTCTAGACTTGTCTGTGCCAAGTAATAACAATAATACTTATTATATTACTCACATTTATTGAGGGTTTACTATGTGCCAGTACTGTTTTAAATAATTTTTATTTATTAACTCATTTAATTCTCACATCAACTCTATTATTTTTATTTTATGGATGGGAAAACCACGGCACAGAGGTTAAAGAAGTCACATAGCTAGTATGTGGTAGAATTAAGATTAGAACTCGGGTAGAGTGGTGCCTGGTTGGTTCAGTCAGTTGAGTGTCTGACTCTTGATTTTAGCTCAGGTCATGACCACAGCGTTGTGAGATGGAGCCCCACATCAGGCTCTGTGCTGGGCATGGATCCTGCTTAAGATTCTATCTTGAGAGGCCCTGTGTCAGCTTGGCAGAGTGGTGCCACCCCAGAACCGGGTGTGTGGAGTGGGATCCTTTAAGATGTTGGGGTTTGAATCCCAGCTGAGTGCCTGGGAGGTGCAGGAGACTGTGGAGCGGGACATACTGACCAGATCGTGCCTGTGCTGTGCTGTGAGGGCTGCCTGAACAGGGTGGTTTGGTCTAGGGAGGAGAAACTGCGATGATGCCATTTTCCTCCAATCACCAACATGGTGGGGCTTCAGGGAACAGGACGGCAGGCCCCCAGGGGAGGTTGGACTGCTTACACCAAACCCTGCCTCACCATGCCTGGCAACTGCATATCTGCTGGAGGTAGAATTGCCACTTACCCAACCAGAGGGTCCCTCCTCCAGACCAGCACAACCACTGGCTCCAGGGCACCTTCGGACAACGGTCCGGCAGTTTTTCATTTTCTGATTTGATTTTTGGTAATACATATTTTCTTTTCTTGTCTTTTCTCCTTCTTCTTCTTCCTTCCCTTCTCTATTCTGGTTGTTAAGTTGTGTAAGCAGGCATTTTTAATCTATGCATTTTACACCTCTTCTGTATCTCCTCCTTCTTTATTTTTCTCTCTCTCTCTCTAGATTAAGCCATATAGTTTCTCTGATTCTCTGTCCGCTCAATTTTTTTTCTCTTTCCCTGCCCCTGTCATTTCCCTCTTTCTATGGGATAAGGCTTCTTCCACCCCCTCCCCTTTTTAATTTTTTCCAGGGTTACTTCAATGAACAAATCAAAGCACGCCTGGTGGAAGGTCCATACCACCAGTGCGAGTAGCGGTATAAAGCAACCAGAGTCACAACAACAGAGAGCATGTGACACACTACAAAAACACCTCCTGAAGGGTCAGGCCCTGGATAGTATATGACCCCTTTTTAACACAGTAGTACTCACAGGGGCAGGACACATAACAAACTATTAAAACACATAAAAGACAGAAAACTAGACAAAATGACTAGACAGAAGAATTCTCAAAAATTCTAGGAAGAAATGACAGCCAGAAAAATTGCTCAAAACAGATATAAACAATATATCTAAACAAGAATTTGGAATAATCGTCATAAGACTAAGAGCTGGGCTTGAAAAAACTATAGAAGACAGCAGAGAATCTATTGCTGCAGAGATCAAGGACACAAGAGATAGTCATGATGAATTAAGAAATGCAGTAAATGAGATGCAAAATAAACTAGATGCAGAGACAGCAAGGATGAAGGAGCAGAGGGAAGAATAAGTGAATAGAAGATAACATTATGGAAAATGATGAAGCTGAAAAAGAGAGAGAGAGGAAAATATTAGACCATGAGGGGAGATTTAGAGACCTAAGTGATTCAATGAGATATAATAATATCTGTATCATAGGAGTTCCAGAAAGAGAAGAAAGAGAAAGGGGCAGAAGGTTTATTTCACCAAATTATAGTTGAGAGCTTCCCTAATCTGGGGAAGGAAGCAGACATCCAAGTCCAGGAGGCACAGAGAACTCCCTTCAGAATTAACAGAAACAGGTCAGCCCCAAGGCATATCATAGTGAAATTGGCAAAATACAAAGATAAAGAGAGAATTCTGAAAGCAGCTAGGGACAAATGGGCCTTAACCTACAAGGGCAGACACATAAGGGTAGTAGCAGACCTGTCCACTGAAACTTGGCAGGCCACAAGGGAGTAGCTGGAAATATTCAATGTGCTGACTAGGAAAAATAAGCAGCCAGGAATCCTTTATCCATCAAGGCTGTCATTCAGAATGAAAGGACAGATCAAGGCTTTTCCAGACAAACAAAAACTGAAGGAATTCATGACCACTAAACCAACCCTGCAGGCACTCTGTGGGTGGAATGCTGCAAAGACTACAAAGGACCAGAGACATTGCCACAATCATGAAACCTACAGATAACACAATGACACTAAATCCATATCTTTCAGTCATAACTCTGAATGTAAATGGGCTAAATGCCCCAATCAAAAGGCATAGGGTATCAAAATGGATAAAAAACCAAGTTCCATCTATATGCTGTCTACAAGAGACTCATTTTAGACCTGAGGACACCTGAAAATTGGAAGTGAGGGGATGGAGAACCATATATCATGCTACTGGAAGTCAAAAGAAACTGGAATAGCCACACTTATATCAGACAAACTAGATTTTAAAGTAAAGATGGTAGCAAATGATAAAGAAGGGCATTGTCATAATTAAGGGGCCTATCCATCAAGAAGAGATAACAATCGTAAATGTTTATGCCCCCAACTTGGTAGAACCCAAATTTATAAATTAATCACAAACATAAGCAATCTTACTGATAATAATACGGTAATTGTAGATGACTTTATTTTTTTTCAATATATGAAATTTATTGTCAAATTGGTTTCCATACAGCACCCAGTGCTGATCCCAAAAGGTGCCCTCCTCAGTACCCATAACCCACCCTCCCCTCCCTCCCACCCCCCATCAACCCTCAGTTTGGTCTCAGTTTTTGAGAGTCTCTTATGCTTTGGCTCTCTCCCACTCTAACCTCTTTTTTTTTCCTTCTTCCCCTCCCCCATGGGTTTCTATTAAGTTTCTTAGGATCCACGTAAGAGTAAAACCATATGGTATCTGTCTTTCTCTGTATGGCTTATTTCACTTAGCATCACACTCTCCAGTTCCATCCATGTTGCTACAAAGGGCCATATTTCGTTCTTTCTCATTGTCACGTAGTATTCCATTGTGTATATAAACCACAATTTCTTTATCCATTCATCAGTTGATGGACATTTAGGCTCTTTCCATAATTTGGCTATTGTTGAGAGTGCTGCTATAAACATTGGGGTACAAGTGCCCCTATGCATCAGTACTCCTGTGTCCCTTGGGTAAATTCCTAGCAGTGCTATTGCTGGGTCATAGGGTAGGTCTATTTTTAATTTTTTGAGGAACCTCCATACTGTTTTCCAGAGCGGCTGCACCAATTTGCATTCCCACCAACAGTGCAAGAGGGTTCCCATTTCTCGACATCCTCTCCAGCATCTACAGTCTCATGATTTGTTCATTTTAGCCACTCTGACTGGTGTGAGGTGATACCTGAGTGTGGTATTGATTTGTATTTCCCTGATAAGGAGCGACGTTGAGCATCTTTTCATGTGCCTGTTGGCCATCCGGATGTCTTTTTTAGAGAAGTGTCTATTCATGTTTTCTGCCCATTTCTTCACTGGGTTAGTTGCTTTTCGGGTGTGGAGTTTGGTGAGCTCTTTATAGATTTTGGATACTAGCCCTTTGTCCGATATGTCATTTGCAAATATCTTTTCCCATTCTGTTGGTTGCCTTTAGTTTTGTTGGTTGTTTCCTTTGCTGTGCAGAAGCTTTTTGTCTTCATAAGGTCCCAGTAGTTCATTTTTGCTTTTAATTCCCTTGCCTTTGGGAATGTGTCAAGTAAGAAATTGCTACGACTGAGGTCAGAGAGGTCTTTTCCTGCTTTCTCCTCTAGGGTTTTGATGGTTTCCTGTCTCACATTCAGGTCCTTTATCCATTTTGAGTTTATTTTTGTGAATGGTGTGAGAAAGTGGTCTTGTTTCATTCTTCTGCATGTTGCTGTCCAGTTCTCCCAGCACCATTTGTTAAAGAGACTGTCTTTTTTCCATTGGATGTTCTTTCCTGCTTTGTCAAAGATGAGTTGGCCATACGTTTGTGGGTCCAGTTCTGGGGTTTCTATTCTATTCCATTGGTCTATGTGTCTGTTTTTGTGCTAATACCATGCTGTCTTGATGATTATAGCTTTGTAATAGAGGCTAAAGTCTGGGATTGTGACGCCTCCTGCTTTGGTCTTCTTCTTCAAAATTACTTTGGCTATTTGGGCCTTTTGTGGTTCCATATGAATTTTAGGATTGCTTGTTCTAGTTTCGAGAAGATTGCTGGTGCAATTTTGATTGGGATTGCATTGAATGTGTAGATAGCTTTGGGTAGTATTGACATTTTGACAATATTTATTCTTCCAATCCATGAGCACGGAATGTTTTTTCCATTTCTTTATATCTTCTTCAATTTCCTTCATAAGCTTTCTATAGTTTTCAGCATACAGATCTTTTACATCTTTGGTTAGATTTATCCCTAGGTATTTTATGCTTCTTGGTGCAATTGTGAATGGGATCAGTTTCTTTATTTGTCAACTGATGAATGCAACTGTTGATTGCAACTGATTTCTGTACATTGATTTTGTATCCTGAAACTTTGCTGAATTCATGTATCAGGTCTAGCAGACTTTTGGTGGAGTCTATCGGATTTTCCATGTATAATAACATGTCTTCTGCAAAAAGTAAAAGCTTAACTTCATCTTTGCCAATTTTGATGCCTTTGATTTCCTTTTGTTGTCTGATTGCTGATGCTAGAACTTCCAACACTGTGTTAAACAACAGCGGTGAGAGTGGACATCCCTGTCGTGTTCCTGATCTCAGGGAAAAAGCTCTCAGTTTTTCCCCATTGAGGATGATATTAGCTGTGGGCTTTTCATAAATGGCTTTTATGATCTTTAAGTATGTTCCTTCTATCCCGACTTTCTCGAGGGTTTTTATTAGGAAAGGATGCTGAATTTTGCCAAATGCCTTTTCTGCACCGATTGACAGTATCATATGGTTCTTATCTTTTCTTTCATTAATGTGGTGTATCACATTGATTGATTTGCGAATGTTGAACCAGCCCTGCATCCCAGGAATGAATCCCACTTGATCATGGTGAATAATTCTTTTTAGAAGCTGTTGAATTCGATTTGCTAGTATCTTATTGAGAATTTTTGCATCCATATTCATCAGGGATATTGGCCTATAGTTCTCTTTTATTACTGGGTCTCTGTCTGGTTTAGGAATCAAAGTAATACTGGCTTCATAGAATGAGTCTGGAAGGGGCGCCTGGGTGGCTCAGTCGGTTAAGAGTCCGACTTCGGCTCAGGTCATGATCTCGCGATCCGTGAGTTCGAGCCCCGCGTCGGGCTCTGTGCTGCCAGCTCAGAGCCTGGAGCCTGTTTCAGATTCTGTGTCTCCCTTTCTCTGACCCTCCCCCATTCATGCTCTGTCTCTCTCTGTCTCAAAAATAAATAAACATTAAAAAAAATTATAAAAAGAATGAGTCTGGAAGTTTTCCTTCCCTTTCTATTTTTTGGAATAGCTTGAGAAAGATAGGTATTATCTCTGCTTTAAACGTCTGGTAGAACTCCCCTGGGAAGCCATCTGATCCTGGACTCTTATTTGTTGGGAGATTTTTGATAACTGATTCAATATCATCGCTGGTTATGGGTCTGTTCAAGCTTTCTATTTCCTCCTGATTGAGTTTTGGAAGTGTGTGGGTGTTTAGGAATTTGTCCATTTCTTCCAGGTTGTCCAGTTTGTTGGCATATAATTTTTCATAGTATTTCCTGATAATTGCTTGTATCTCTTAGGGATTGGTTGTAATAATTCCATTTTCTTTCATGATTTTATCTATTTGGGTCCTCTCCCTTTTCTTTTTGAGAAGCCTGGCTAGAGGTTTGTCAATTTTGTTTATTTTTTCAAAAAACCAACTCTTGGTTTCGTTTATCTGCTCTACAGTTTTTTTAGATTCTATATTGTTTATTTCTGCTCTGATCTTTATTATTTCTCTTCTTCTGCTGGGTTTAGGCTGCCTTTGCTGTTCTGCTTCTATTTCCTTTAGGTGTGCCGTTAGATTTTGTATTTGGGATTTTTCTTGTTTCTTGAGATAGGCCTGGATTGCAATGTAGTTTCCTCTCAGGACTGCCTTCGCTGCGTCCCAAAGCGTTTGGATTGTTGTATTTTCATTTTCGTTTGTTTCCATATATTTTTTAATTTCTTCTCGAATTGCCTGGTTGACCCACTCATTCGTTAGTAGGGTGTTCTTTAACCTCCATGCTTTTGGAGGTTTTCCAGACTTTTTTCTGTGGTTGATTTCAAGCTTCATAGCATTGTGGTCTGAAAGTATGCATGGTATGATTTCAATTCTTGTAAACTTATGAAGGGCTGTTTTGTGACCCAGTATATGATCTATCTTGGAGAATGTTCCATGTGCACTCGAGAAGAAAGTATATTCTGTTGCTTTGGGATGCAGAGTTCTAAATAGATCTGTCAAGTCCATCTGATCCAATGTCTCATTCAGGGCCCTTGTTTCTTTATTGACCGTGTGGCTAGATGATCTATCCATTTCTGTAAGTGGGGTGTTAAAGTCCCCTGCAATTACCACATTCTTATCAATAAGGTTGCTTATGTTTATGAGTAATTGTTTTATATATTTGGGCGCTCCGGTATTCGGCACATAGACATTTATAATTGTTAGCTCTTCCTGATGGATAGACCCTGTCACTATTATATAATGTCCTTCTTCATCTCTTGTTACAGCCTTTAATTTAAAGTCTAGTTTGTCTGATAGAAGTATGGCTACTCCAGCTTTCTTTTGGCTTCCAGTAGCATGATAAATAGTTCTCCATCCCCTCACTCTCAATCTAAAGGTGTCCTCAGGTCTAAAAT